>NC_056743.1:1528115822-1528415822 GCF_019279795.1 Protopterus annectens | reverse complement strand
GGATTCTGAATTTTGAATACGGCTTCCTGTAATTCGGAAACCTTATTAGTAAGGTTGAGAATCAACTGAAATAAATTGTCTTTGTTCCCATCAATTTGCTGTCCACACGGGAAAGGTAAAGAATCCAGTTCCTCCTCAAACACAGGGGACAACCCATTCTCATCCATATTTGTTGTAATGGGTCAAGTAGGCTACCAAAGCACCCGAAAAACAACAAGTAACCACAAACGGATGCTAGAGTGGAAAAGGCACAACAAATAATAAATGAAAAAATCCACTCTGGAGCCGAAGTACTCCAACCCAAAACACAGTTTAATGAAAAGGTCCACAAGAAAATAAATCCACAGTCAGTCAAGCGCGTTCGTCAAATGACTTCATCAGAACAAAGCATCATAGTAACATTTTCTTATATAACCATAAATAATTAATTCAATTAAGCCTTATTTAACATTTAAAGTGGCAATATATCAAAATGTATATAAAAAATGAGTATAGAAACATAACAATATAACAATTTAAAAGACTGTGCAAAAATGCGGGCAAAACACATTCTATACAAAAGTGTTTAAAAATATTTGTAAAATTGTTTGTAAAACTGTAAGTGGAGTAGCCCTAAATCTTAGTTCAGGCTTGATACTAATAAAATCATTAATACCTGGAGCCTGTGTGGCATTAAGCTTTAATTGCCACCTAGCTTCTGCTCTTAGTAATTTATTAGTCCAACCCCCCCCCCTCTAAAATCCATACTAACCACCTCTAAAATGCCATATTTAAAGGAGTGGGAAGGGTTTATGCTGATATGCTTATATAATGCATTTTTTTCATCTTTTTTGGAAATACTATAACAATGTTCATAAATCCTTCGCTTTAACCTCCTTTCTGTCTTCCCTATAGAAAAATAACCACAGTCTTTACATCTAACCATATAGACAACACATGTGGTTGTACATGACCCTGGGGAAAAGACCACTTCTATTTCATAGGTACCCAATTTTATGCTAGGGACTTCAATAATATGGTTACAATAATCACAGGCCCCACATCTAATTATCCCTTTCTTTTTGTTATTATTCTTTACAGGTTGTCTATTCTCCAATATATATTTCAAATTGCTATTGACCCTATAAGTAAACAAGGGTTCGGCACCAATAACTGACCACAAATCTTTGTTACCCTTGAACATAGCCCAATTATTTTTAATAATGTTTTTAACAAAGCCTGAAGTTTCACCATATGTTAATACCATAGCCTGGGAAAAATGTTTCCCTTCTTGTTGATTTTTGTTTATAATTTCATCAGTTGCCCCGAATAGGGGTTTATATCTAAGATTCCATTCACAAGTGACCTGGTCCCTAATACGGGTTAAAAAATCAAATGGATAACCCCTAGCTAGGAACATGTCCAAAACCTTTTGTGTTTCATCTACCACAAAGCTAAAGTTAGAACACATTCTAACCACCCTAGTCATCTGGCCCTTCACAATATTTCTTTTTGTAAATAGGGGGTGGTTACTAGTGAATTCCAGGTAATCATTAGAAAAATTGGGCTTCCTAAAGACCCAAGATTGAAAACGTTTACTAATAGTGTCCTTATTTAAATTCACATCTAAAAAATTAATCTGTTTGTCATTACTGGTGCCAGTAAATTTAAAATATTCACAGGATCCATTAATATATTCAAGAAATTTATCACATGACCCTCCATTTTTCCATAAAATAAATAGGTCATCTAAAAATCTTAAATAGAGATACCAATCATCTTTATAACAAGAATTGAAAATATAGTACTTTTCCCATTGATACATGACAAGTTTAGCAAATATGGGGGCACAACTTTTGCCCATTGCTACTCCTTTTAATTGTCTATAAAATTCAACTCCAAAGGTAAAAAAGTTGTTTTTCAGAATGATCTCCATCATTTCCAAAATAAAATTAATCATACTTCCACTTAAATTGGTTTTAGCTACTAGAACTTCTTGAAAAAATTCCAAACCAGTATCATGTGGAATGGATGTAAAAAGATCAACTACATCCACCATCGAGAAACAAACCTCATTACTAAAAAAATAATTTTTTACCTTTCTCAGGAAATCCCAGGAATCAATTAATATATGATCTATGGGGGCCATTGCTTTCCTGACCATGCGGTCAATAAAAATGCCAAGGGGATATGTGATACTGTTGTGTCCAGAAATGATAAGTCTGTATGGGGGGGTCGATTACACTCTTGTGTGTTTTCGGTATACCAAAAGCTATAGGTATAGTAGGATGTTCAACATGAAGAAAAATGTATATTTCTTCATTAATGACCTCTTGGTAAAATGAATCCTCCAGTATAAGTTTTACTTTCCTATAGGAAAGATGGATTTTGTTTCTGGACACATATTCATACTTAGATGTATCACTGAGCATACAGGTAATTTTATTATTGTAGTCTTCTGAGTTTACAGTGACCATGCCCCCACCCTTGTCTGGTTTCATAAATCTTACATTACTTTCACTTCTTAGTTGGTTTAATAACCTTTTTTCTGAAAAGGAAAGATTATGAATCCTATGTTTATGAGTCTGTAATGACTGGTAAATTTCCCGGGAACAAACATGCTTAAAAGAGCTTACAATAGGGACTAATGGGGGTTGAAAGAACTTATCTTCCTAATTTCCAGGTTCCTATCTCCTTTCTCCACTTCCTTGTCTTTATTTAAAATTTTCAAATTTAATTTCCTTACAAAAATCTTAAATTCTGTTAAAGTTTTGCTAACATCTTCCTTAATTGAAGGGACAAATTTCATCCCCTTCATTAACAGGTGAAATAAATCCTTACAAACTTGTAGGCCTATGTAGTTGTAAATTTTAAAACCCTTATATGAATAAAGAATACCATCCTTACTTATAACAATTTCCTCATTAATAGGGTCCTTCTCATTCCTATGGTTTAATCGTAACTGTTCTTTCTCCTGTAGGATTGGTTCCTGAATTTTGGTCTTGTCTCCCCTTCCCTCCTGGGGCCTAAAAAATCATTGTCCGATCTGGGGTGGTTTCTATTAAAAATCCTTTCAGACCTCCTAAAGGGTGGAAAGTCAGAATAGCATTTGGGTAAGAATTCTGAATTTGACTATGTGTGTTAACCTTGCCAGAGTCAGCATCTAAATAAGCCTTAGGAAAAGGGTAGGCTAAACCATTCATACTCATCCCTTGATAATTTCTTTTTCTTTCTATTGATGTTATTATTTACCTCATTTTCCACCTTATCAAAAATAACACTGTATCTAAACGAATGCTGATTAAAGTTAACATCAAGAATAACATTATTAACTTCATCAATTTCCTTTAATAAATCATTGATTCTCTTATTGTTGACCTTTAAAATAAACTCCATCAGTTCGATACCATGCCTATCGAACATCCGGAGAAGGTTGTCACATTCAACTTGCCCTTTTTTGATTCCGATAAGAAATTTAAATACAAGAAGTCCCTTAGGGACCCGTCCTCTGGAGATACACTCCTTCAAATATGAGTTATCACACTGTAAAGCTCTTACTTTGTGCATTTTCAATTCTAAAGTTAACAGCCTAGAATCAATACAATTAGTTTCATTATAATTGTTATCACCAAATATGCCATAGTCCCATTTAGTCCAATCCTTCAAACGATCGTAAATAGAGTTAGGTCCGTGTGTTACGGACCTGTTTACAGTAGTTTCCAGATTAACCGGGGACCTCAAAACGCTATCCTAGTTACGTGATGCTGTTTGAATTGTACCATGAGAAACCGGAAGTGTTGAATCTCTCAGGTTCCCCACAGGACTTCCGTTCCTCGCATTCGCGGAAACAAAGGGATTCTGAATTTTGAATACGGCTTCCTGTAATTCGGAAACCTTATTAGTAAGGTTGAGAATCAACTGAAATAAATTGTCTTTGTTCCCGTCAATTTGCTGTCCACACGGGAAAGGTAAAGAATCCAGTTCCTCCTCAAACACAGGGGACAACCCATTCTCATCCATATTTGTTGTAATGGGTCAAGTAGGCTACCAAAGCACCCGAAAAACAACAAGTAACCACAAACGGATGCTAGAGTGGAAAAGGCACAACAAATAATAAATGAAAAAATCCACTCTGGAGCCGAAGTACACCAACCCAAAACACAGTTTAATGAAAAGGTCCACAAGAAAATAAATCCACAGTCAGTCAAGCGCTTTCGTCAAATGACTTCATCAGAACAAAGCATTATAGTAACATTTTCTTATATAACCATAAATAATTAATTCAATTAAGCCTTATTTAACATTTAAAGTGGCAATATATCAAAATGTATATAAAAAAATACGATTAAACCATAGGAATGAGAAGGACCCTATTAATGAGGAAATTGTTATAAGTAAGGTTGGTATTGTTTATTCATATAAGGTTTTAAAATGTACAACTACATAGGCCTACAAGTTTGTAAGGATTTATTTCACCTGTTAATGAAGGGAATTAAATTTGTCCCTTCAGTTAAGGAAGATGTTAGCAAAACTTTAGCAGTATTTAAGATTTTTGTAAGGAAATTAAATTTGAAAATTTTAAATAAAGACAAGGAAGTGGAGAAAGGAGATAGGAACCTGGAAATTAGGAAGAGAAGTTGTTACAACCCCCCATTAGTCCCTATTTTAAGCTCTTTTGAGCATGTTTGTTCCCAGGAAATTTACCAGTCATTACAGACTCATAAACATAGGATTCATAATATTTCCTTTGCAGAAAAAAGGTTATTAAACCAACTAAGAAGTGAAAGTAATGTAAGATTTATGAAACCAGACAAGGGTGGGGGCATGGTCATTGTAAACACAGAAGACTACAATAATAAAATTACCTGTATGCTCAGTGATACATCTAAGTATGGATATGTGTCCAGAAACGAAATTCATCTTTCCTATAGGAAAGTAAAACTTATACTGGAGGATTCATTATACAAAGGGGTCATTAATGAAGAAATATACATTTTTATTCATGTTGAACATCCTACTATACCTATAGCTTTTGGTATACCGAAAACACACAAGAGTGTAATCGACCCCCCATATAGATTTATCATTTCTGGACACAACAGTGTCACATATCCCCTTGGTATTTTTATTGACCGGATGGTCAGGATAGCAATGGCCCCCATAGATCATATATTAATTGATTCCTGGGATTTCCTGAGAAAGGTAAAAAATGACTTTTTTAGTAATGAGGTTTGTTTCTCGATGGTGGATGTAGTTGATCTTTTTACATCCATTCCACATGATATTGGTTTGGAATTTTTTCAAGAAGTTCTAGTAGCTAAAACCAATTTAAGTGGAAGTATGATTAATTTTATTTTGGAAATGATGGAGATCGTTCTGAAAAACAACTTTTTTACCTTTGGAGGGGAATTTTCTAGACAAGTAAAAGGAGTAGCAATGGGCAATAGTTGTGCCCCCATATTTGCTAACCTTGTCATGTATCAATGGGAAAAGTACTATATTTTCAATTCTTGTTATAAAGATGATTGGTATCTCTATTTAAAATTTTTAGATGACCTATTTATTTTATGGAAAAATGGAGGGCCATGTGATAAATTTCTTGAATATATTAATGGATCCTGTGAATATTTTAAATTTACTGGCACCAGTAACGACAAACAGATTAATTTTTTAGATGTGAATTTAACTAAGGACACTATTACTAAAGGTTTTCAATCTCGGGTCTTTAGGAAGCCCACTTTTTCTAATGATTACCTGGAATTCACTAGTAACCACCCCCTATTTACGAAAAGAAATATTGTGAAGGGCCAGATGGTTAGCATGGTTAGAATGTGTTCTAACTTTTGCTTTGTGGTAGATGAAACACAAAAGGTTTTTGACATGTTCCTAGCTAGGGGTTATCCATTTGATTTTTTAACCCATATTAGGGACTAGGTCACTTGTGAATGGAATCTTAGATATAAACCCCTATTAGGGGCAACTGATGAAATTATAAACAAAAATCAACAAGAAGGGAAAACTTTTTCCCAGGCTATGGTATTAACATATGGTGAAACATCAGGCTTTGTTAAAAACATTATTAAAACTAATTGGGCTATGTTCAAGGGTAACAAAAATTTGTGGTCAGTTATTGGTGCTGAACCCTTGTTTACTTATAGGGTCAATAGCAATTTGAAATATGTATTGGAGAATAGACACCCTGTAAAGAATAATAACAAAAAGAAAGGGACAATTAGATGTGGGGCCTGTGATTATTGTAACCATATTATTGAAGTCCCTAGCATAAAATTGGGTACCTATGAAATAGAACTGGTCTTTTCCCCAGGGTCGTGTACAACCACAGGTGTTGTCTATATGGCTAGATGTAAAGACTGCATTTATTTTTATATAGGGAAGACAGAAAGGAGGTTAAATCGAAGGATTTATGAACATTGTTATAGTATTTCCAAAAAAAGATGAAAAAAATGCATTATATAAGCATATCAGCATAAACCCTTCCCACTCCTTTAAATTTGGCATTTTAGAGGTGGTTAGTGTGGATTTTAGAGGGGGGATTGGACTAATAAATTACTAAGAGCAGAAGCTAGGTGGCAATTAAAGCTTAATGCCACAGAGGCTCCAGGTATTAATGATTTTATTAGTATCAAGCCTGAACTAAGGTTTAGGGCTACAAAATTATGAAACAGTGTTCTTATACTTTTTTTCCTTCTCCACTTACAGTTTTACAAACAGTTTTACAAATATTTTTAAACACTTTTGTGTAGAATGTGTTTTACCTGCATTTTTGCACAGTCTTTTAAATTGTTATATTATTATGTTTCTATACTCATTTTTTTTATATACATTTTGATATGTTGCCACTTTAAATGTTAAATAAGGCTTAATTGAATTAATTACTTATGGTTATATAAGAAAATGTTACTATGATGCTTTGTTCTGATGAAGTCATTTGACGAAAGCGCTTGACTGACTGTGGATTTATTTTCTTGTAGACCTTTTCATTAAACTGTGTTTTGGGTTGGAGTACTTCGACTCCAGAGTGGATTTTTTCAATATTTAGTACAATATACAGTTGGTTTAGATTTTGATTTACATTTTCTAGTAATTGCTTTCTTATCAGCCAGTAGAACTAAATGTATTAATTATTATGCCTAGGCAATTCAGACCCTAAGTCCTAGCCCAAAACAATCATTTCCATAATTACAGCCATTTGCTACACCATTATTTCTGAAAGAGTATTCTATTGGGAATTTGTAAAATCTGCTAGCTCATTAAACTCCCAAAACGTATATTCTGAGTTATCTCTTTCTTCCCTGTCACACTTCCAACATTTGCTATCTACCTGAGGAAAAATTCTTTGAAATCTGCTTGGGGTATAAAAATACCTACACAAACACTTCCATGCAAAAATCCTAAACTTTCTAGACTTTGCTGCATACTTGGGAGGCATACATATGTCCTCCCATTCTTCACTTGCAAATTACTTTACCAGTCTCTCTTCCCAATATTTTCTAACCTCCTCTCTTTGATTCTTATAGTTATCATGCAATATGTTGTATGCCCTACTAATTATGCCCTTTACAACGGCAGCTTCTCTTCTAGATTCAACTAAAAATTCTCCCAGAGCAGGTTTATCACTTAGGAAGCCCCTATCTGTTTTGCCTTGTTTATCATAGGATCAGATCATAGGATCATAGGAGGTTACTAAGCTACTGACCTGGAGGTCATTTCAAGCCTAGCCATTTCATCCCAATGTAATACCATGCATACTCTAAGTCAATACCCAGGATTGTATTTAGCACTGACTGCCCATGTCCAGGAGGGTTGTACTCCAATATCAATCCTTGGTAGATAAGACAGTCTCTAACCTACAATCCAAACTTCTTCTTGGTCTCATCCCATTCTGTTACCTTTCCCTTTCTAGGTATTTGCTCCCAATATCTTTGTTCCTTTGCCATTTTTCTACAGTAAATTTCAGCCCCCTCTTGCCTATTTTATGTACCCTACTTGCATTAATTATAACCTTCTGGTTGTGTAGCTTATATAATCTTTAACTGTGCAGCTCTGAAATATCCCTACAAAATCAGGAAATCCTAAACCACGTTGTTCTACTGGAAGGATCAACTTATCCCACTCAACTCTTGCCCTCTTCCCTTTCCAGATAAATTCCTTAAACTATATTAATTATTGTCCTCAACTTATCCTCAGGTTGATAAAAATACTCCTGACTTGTTTATAAAACTACTGCTTATATCCTACTTCCCATATCTCTAAACAAGTTTCCAGTTTTTCAATTTTTGTATTATCCTTTGTTTAGTTAGCTGCCATAACAAAAGCCTTTTTTAATCCATACAGCTAAATACTTTATCTTATCATGTCCTCATAAATATAGGTATTGCTTTACCAATTCATGTGTGGGAATATAATTTACGGCTATAGCCTTTGTTTTATCTTCATTAATTTTAAATCCAAAAAAGTTGTTATCATTGAACAAAAAGAAATACAGGTACAAATAGTACCTTGCAAATGTCAAGAGTTTGGAGAGATGCCCCTAATTTGTTCTCAGACTTTTGCAGCATCTCTCCTAAAATGGAAAGTCATTATGAGAAGTTCTGAGTTAATAATGCCAACATTTAAAACTGTCCTTAGTTTGAGGTCTTTTCTGTAATTACCTTTTGCTTTGTCTGTAACTGTGAAGGTAAAGGTTGCTGAGGCCAGTACCTCTGTGCCTTACGTGTGATTATCTCACTGACCTCCAAGGATAATGAAGTGTGGGTTAAGGTACAAATAAACACCATATTAACAGCACATATGGAAGTTGGCAGGGCTGATAGAAGGGATCATACTGATGAAGAATACAATACCAGTTAATGGTAGGGTCATTCTGAAAACTACCCTGAAATATTAGTGCAAAATGTGGATTTGCATTTTAAAATATTATTTGCAGCCTGAAGTTTTTCTCAGAATGATGCTGCAGAGGTAAAGAATGCAGTTTGTCTGCAAATGATTGCACTTACGTTTCTGTAAATGCACCTGTCCTTCTCAGATTTAAATTTTAAATCAAATGCATAAATTCAGGTAATGCAACACATTGCTTTGAGCTATAGTAGTCGCTCTGTAGCCATAGTGTTTATATTTCATAATTTATTAAATTATAATACTTCACGAAAAGGAATTGTGCTGTTTTGTTAACAGAATGTAATAAATATAAGACACTAAAAGCTCATAGTCAAACATCAAGTCACTATCTAGCACCTGTATTATTTGCCAACATTAATTGATCCTTATGTACTACAGTGTTAGAAGCAGCAGAAAAAGGCAGCAAAGCATGCAGTTCATCTTATTGTAGTCTTACTAAAAGAACTGATACATCTTTCACAACACAGTTTCAGTACATTGCAGTAAATAAAGTTTATTTTGCAGTGCAGGCTGCTTATTGTCATGACAGCATCCATTTTCTGTAAGGTTCAGCTTCATATCACTGAACTCCACAAATATGCACATTTGTAGTGATGTCTAAAACATTTGTGAAGGCATTATGGGAAATCAGGAAGAAATGGGACTTGGGTGGGAAGACATTTTCAGTTATACAAAAAGTACTGCTCTAAGTACTGTCAAATACTTAAAGGCAATGAAGCTTACCTTTAATTCTTATTCAGTAATGAATACTTTGTTACTTTTCACAGGGCATTAAGGATTTGATGAATGGGTGAGTAATTTATTATTTAACTGCTTTTATACAATTTCACTTCTGTCATTCTGTAGACTGGCAGGAGTGTTACTAACTCACCTGTCTTCTCCTCATCAGGTCTGCTATAAAGTTGCACACTGATTCAGCAATGCCTGCAGGTCTCGATAGAAGCATCTTCCTGGGTCCATTGCAATACCAAGTATGGAAGAAGATGAAAGATTTCATCACTCCAGGTATTTTCCTAGAAAGACAAGATGTAGGCTTTAAAGTACAGTTTATACCAAACAACTAGAATAAAAATAAATCTTCTGTTTGATTAAATGTTTGCAGTGCAAATCTCTGGTTTGGGGCTACTTTTACGAAGCTCCAAGAAAATGTGATTTGAATCTCCTATTTAGTAGCTTGATAATATCTGTGTGTCTCAGACATGTATTGTATGTCTCTGTGCATCCAAGTCACAAACTTACACAACACAACACACACAGAGAGCATCCAGACTCCAAGAGGGTTTAACTTGTCCTAACATAACTCCATTTGTTAAATTGTCTATAATTTCATTTCAATACTAAATGCAGTCTCTTCCTAAGAGTACAGAACTGCATGTACTGGTTACCAGCCCTGCACAAAAATGAATAAACATGACTTGATATCCAAAAGCAGGTGCGACAAGTTAGCCCTTCAATTATATCTGCATAGCAACTTCTGTGATACAGAGGTCAGTGAGATAAAAGACATGAAATTATTAATGGCATTGGTTTTACAGATTTGGCTTTCTTGATTGACTTAATGGAAGGCTCACTAGTGCTCCCACCTGAGTGTACTGACAAGTAATATTTTGAATGTAAAATTATCAGATCTTTGCCATGCTGCTGTAATTATGAAAGTAAAAAAGTATAAATTTGGGCAAAAATGACTTATGAAGTGAATAACTATTGTGCTTAAATATTTCTGGCATGACCAGAAGATCAACAACACCCAGAAACAGTAAGAAGAAATTAAGAAAATTAAGAACAAATTGTATCTGTAAGGCAGCCCTGTACCCCTGCTTGCTTGACATGAGACACAAATTTGCTCTTCACAGGAAAAAGAGCCTCTACTTGGCAACATCTAGAAGGAAATGGAATAACACAATTTTGCAATTTAATGTTACAGTGACCCTCCAAAGGAGATTTTTTTACTGTTTCATTGCAGCGCTGTCCTTTGGTGGAAGCTGGGGGGGGGGGTATAAATAAAAGTAACTGCCTCGTTAATGGCATCAGTGAATGACTGAGACCTGACTGTGCATACAAATATGAAGATATAAGGATTTGATCTCACTCCTGTGATATTTGCCCGATGTGAAAAGCAGGGAATTAAAACAAAAAAAATCATGTGGCTCCCGCAGTCAAGTTCTGGAGACCCAAATCCTTCCATACTGAAAGCTCCAACAAGAATACAAGACTGCCTGTAGGAGACAAGTAGAAACTTCTAGAAGCCTGAAGTAGCGAAGAAAAGAATGTGCATGGGACATTTCGTACCAGGCAGAGTGGAGTGGCCAAAGTAAAAATGTCGATTAAAATGAGAATTCTAATGAAAATCTAAATAGAATGAAAGAAAAACATTTCCTTTTCTTTCTTATTCCCTATCCCTTCTGGCACTTTAGGTTGGTCAACCAAGAAACACAGTCTGAATGTTCTTATGCCAGACTTTAGGCAAGCAACTAATATTATTGCTTCACCATCAGCAAGTCCCTTTTCAAGCTGTTAACATTTATTTATTTATTTTACATTTGTTGACCGGGATACTCCGACTGTATACATGTCCATTTTCAGCGGAGGCCTGGAGAGAAAAGCTCCAAGGTAGAACATACAGTCTTCTTCTTCTTCTTCTTTCGGCTTTTTCCCGGTTAGGGGTCGCCACAGCGGATCACCTTGTCCGCACATTGAATGGCAGTGGAGTTTTATGGTGTCGAGTTGCCAGCCCGGCGCCCAACCTTCCACAGAAGGCACACTCACACGCACACCTAGGGCCAATTTAGAGTGTCCAATCCACCTGCAGCATGTCTTTGGGATGTGGGAGGAAACCGGAGCACCCGGAGGAAACCCACGCGACCACAGGGAGGACATGCAGACTCCGCACAGAAGGCACCCCAGCCGAGGATCGAACCGGAGAACCTCTTGCTGTGAGGCAGCAATGCTAACCACTGCACCACCGTGGCCGCCCCAAGGTAGAACATACAGTAAAAATCACAAAATGATTACAAGTTACACACAGTTTACAGGCTCCAGTTGAGCAAGCAGGTACTATAATCATACATTTTTAAGACAGTGTTAAAAATTGACTAGCCAATGTAGCAGGATTACAGACTATAGAGGAGGATCGAGTCGAGATTTGAACAAGGACATATCCAGTGAGTTTTAAAGTCTAGCTTGAGGCTTTTTTGAACTGAGTAAGAGAGGGTTCAAGAGTAAGATCAGCAGGAAGAGAGTTCCAAGTTTTACCAACAAAGTTAGCAAACAGAGAGTCCCCAGCAGAGTTGTCGATTTTGGATGTTTGAACCAGTAGTTTATTAGAAGAGCGAAGTGACCTCAGGTTGCTATAAGGGTTGATGATATTTTTAAGTACATGCGTATTGTCAGGGTGGTTGAGAACTTTATGGGCAATTATAAGCTGGTTGTACTGAAGTAGGCTAGGCCATTCTAGCCACCCCAGATGATTTAGGTTGTGACAGTGGTGGGTCCTATCAGTTGTGCCTGTTGCAAATCTAGCAATATGGCTAGAACAGCTGGAGAGTTTGCTAAGAGTGGATCTGTTCAAATTAGTGAGTAGAGGGGAGGCATAGAGAAGAGTGGAGAGTAGATGGGAATGAGCAATAGCAGTCCTAGCAAATGGAGTAAGGAAAGGTTTGATCTTATAGAGGGAGCCAAGTTTTTTGTTAATGGTTTTGATAGTTTGATTGACATGGATATCAGATTTGAGGGTGTTGTCTATTGTGATGCCTAAGAGTTTGGTTTGCACATCTGGGGAGATAATGGTACCATTATTGGATTTTATGGTAAAGGGTAGTGAGGAAGACTTACAAGTGGGGGAGAAAAGAAGCAACTTTGGTTTGTTAGGGTTTAATATCAGATGACAGTTAGAGAGCCAGTTTTCAACTATATTGAAAGTATTCTGGGTTAATGTCATTAGATCTGTCGAGGAGGTGGCTGAATAAATCAAGGTGGAGTTATCCGCATATTGGATACAGGTAGCATTTGGGATGACAGTGGGAAGGTCATTAATAAAGAGAGAGAAAAGAAGGGGTCCTAGTATGGACCCCTGCGGGACACCTAGGGTGACGGGTAGACAGGTTGATAGTTTGTCCTGCCATAGGATGGCTTGTTATCTACCACACAGGTAAGATTGGAACCAGTGAAGAGTATGGCTATTTAGTGAAAATGTCTTAAGGGTGTGCATGAGTATTTGGTGGTTGACCATTTCGAAGGCCTTGGAGAGATCTAATAAGAGAGCTGAGGAAAGCTTGCTATTATTTCGGTTATGGTTTATGGTGTTAGAAAAGGATAAGAGGGCTGAGGTGGTACTGTGGTGTGGCCTAAAACCATGCTGAGAGTTAGCCAACAGCTTATTCTGGGTAAGATAATGCATAAGTTGTTTATGGACACACTTCTCCATAAGTTTAGCCAATGGTGACAAAATAGCTATGGGTCTAAAGTTTGACAGTTCGAAGGAGTTGCCTCCTTTATGGAGTGGCATTGCATGAGATATTTTCCAAATGGAGGGGACGGTGGCTTCAGATAAGTTTCTGTTGATTATGATGGAGATGGGGTATGCTATGGCATCTGCTGCTTTTTGCAGATACTCTGGTGGGAGGAGATCAGCTGCTAGAGTAGTTGATTTTAATTTCTTAATTAGAGATCTGATAAGTGATGTAGAAACAGGCTGAAAGCTAAAGGAGAGCGAGGTATTGGTTGTGGCAGAATTTGGGTTGGAGCAGCTGGGTTCCAGTTGGCTGGCTAGGGATTGGATAGTCTCTGTGAAGAAACTATTGAAGGTATTTGCAGTATCCTATGGGGATTTATGGTTAGAAGCTGACGGGGTAGGAGTGGAGGACTGTCCTGGGTAAAGAAGTTTGTTTATTCCTGCCCAAAACATTTGAGGTTTGTTGTGATGTTTTTGTTCAAGATGGTAGTAGAAGCTTTTTTTTGTCTAGTATAATAGATTTTTTGTGTGATTCCTTAGCTGTCAGTATTGGACGTGATCTAGTGGGTCTTTTGTGGCACACCATTTGTCCCATGCCTTATTTCTAGGTATGATTTTAGATTTGGTCTCTTTTGAGAACCATGGGGCAGTTTTTGTTTTGGTTCTAATGGAGCGAGCAGAAGCGTGAAAATCAAGAATAGTAAGGAATATGGAAGTAAAGTAGGGTCTATATTAGATAGTCGAAGTTCCATAACTCCGAACACCTAATGGTCGAACCATTATGTTCGAAGTTAGAGAACTTTGAGTATGAAATAAAAATAACTACACAGTGGACTAAACAGTAACTTGTAAGCAGAGGGGCAAGCCCCCCCTGCACTCCCACACCCCCGCTACTTAAATATACCAAGTCCGAGATCACACCACATTGAAGTGAATGGAAACCTCCACTTACAGAGATTTCCATTCAAACACTCAAACTTTTACATATTTGAATGTATGGTCCCGACCATATGCGGTTCGAACTTGTAAAAGTTAGACTACGTGATAGAAACCCATTAAAGTATACTGCTGCATTGTCCAGTGAAAGGTGCTTTAGGACTGACCAATTGCAACCTTTAAGTTCATTCTGAAAATTGGTGGAAGTTCTTATTATTTCTGATGGTTTTAAAGGTGGTCTGGTGGGGGTTGTCCACCTTGTGCTTGATAATGTACATAAGTAAGTGGTCACTTAGGTCATCTGGGAGGGTCCCTGACTTGTACATATAGGGGTGACTGTTGATAATTATCCAGTCTAGGACACTATCTTTGTTATTGGGTTTGCCTATCCTGGTGGGGAGGATATGAGCTGCATAAAATCATGTGTAGTTTGACATGAGTTGTAGGAGATTCCGAGGAGCATTCCAATCAATGTTAAAATCTCCAAGCACCATAGTTTCTTGGGAGTAGGTGCTGGATAACCAATGGAGGATGTCCTTTAGGGTGTTTGTATTATTACCTGGGGGAATGTAAACACAATGTTTATGCATTTGTTATTGTTAATCTGTAGTTTGGTAATAACAATTTCTGCATTATTAAACTGGGGTGGTTGTAAGGAGACCATAGTAACATCTAGCATATTTTTATACAGTACAGCTACCGCACCACACTTCCTAGTAGTACGATCTAATCTAAGCATGTTGTACCCTGGTGGTATTACCTCATTGTATTTAGTTAAGGGCTTTTGCCAGGTCTCCAAAGACATAATACATTGAGGGAGTAAACTGCTAAGAGGGCATGCAGATTATGGACCTTATTGTTTATGCTTCTGATATTTAGTTGGCAGGTCAGGAGAGAATTAGGGGGCCTATTAGCCAGTGTTATGTTTTATGTTAGAAGGAATATTAGTTTGGGAAGTGGAATCAGCAGGTGGGGATGGGCAAGGGTTTGGGTGGATGCCTCCATCCATTGTCAGGCTGCAATGTAAGCTAACAATGAGTTTCATAATTTTGTTTATAATTTTTTGGTAATGTTTAGTTTTTGGGGCTGATATACCTTAGTCTAATCGGGTGGTAGTTTTTACTAATGGTGGGGTCAGGTATGTGGGGAATTATGAAGTGGTCAGTATTGTTTGATATTGATGTAGTGTTAGTTTGGGATTTTGGGTAGTAGAAACCTAGGTAGGGCTGATTTTCATAGGTGCTGAGGAGATATGGAATGAGTAACAGAGCTAACAGCAAGAATAGTAGCAGTATAGTAACATCCAGCTATGGTTCTGGATTCCCCTTTAATTTATCATCCAAAAGTTGTAATTTTGTAGTCAGTATCCACCGCAGTGGTTCTTTCTTTGAAAGCCACTGTCACCAAAAGGAATATATATATTTATGGGTCCCCTTCAGATCATCGAAATACCATAACCTGTTGGCCAATAAGGTGAACTTTTTAGTTAGGGGTTGGTGTGGAGGGCATAGCCCCCCACCTGGATGAGTAAGAGATGATGCAGTTTAGGTCTTGTTAATTTTTGGATGATTGGTTACTAACCTGGGAAGATCTTCGTTGCTGCGGTGGTTCGCTGAAATGGGTTTTCAGTATTGTCGATCCGGTCTGCGATTGTATGATCTGAAGTAGACACACACACACACACACACACACACACATATATATATATATATATATATATATATATATATATATATATGTGTGTGTGTGTGTGTGTGTGTGTGTGTATATATATATATATATATATATATATATATATATATATATATATATATATAAAATTTGTTTATCAGGGTAGTGCACTGATCAATACTGACCAATTTCACGCTTAGCCTGGGTGAAATGCAAAACATTTCATAAACAAAAAATGCAGAAATGCAAGCAATAACAGAGAAGTTCAAACTAATTACATAGAAAAAAATTGTCTATGTACATTCTAGTCAGCAAGCAAAGTGCCATGTACAATCAAGCAGAGTGCAAAGTGCAATATATAAATTAGTTTCTAAAGTGGATCAATCTTCTAAGAATCTTGAGAGAGGATAAGAGACTCGAAAAGCAGGTAGGTTAGGTGACATGTCCTTTGTTGAAGCAGGAGCTTTGGGCTTGAATGAAGAAGTGCATTTTGAACCACATTCTGAATCTGGAATAAGTGTTGATTTCTGTAATGATAATGGGAAGAGCTTGCCAAAGAGTAGATTCCTGCGAGAACGCATGTGCAGTGCTTTGGAGTTTGGTTCTAGGGGTAATATGCTGGTGTGGCTTGCAAGAAGTGTCTCAGATTGTATGAAGATTTTTTTTTGTGAGGTCTAGCTGCAATGGGAGTAAATGTGTGGCGTTGGAGTAGTTTGTAACATTGGGATCCTAAAATTAGTTAGATCTTTGTTTTATATGTAACCGTTTGGCTTTTTCTAGGGTGAAGCAGCGATGCTCACAGAGAAGTGAATTTGTAATGATTGGCAGATGCTGTTAGTCTGATGTGTAGCAATGTTTTTCTTGCAGACAGAAGCAAAAATTGAGAGCCCATGTCCAAGATTTGAAAGAAGAACTCCTTTGCCAATGGCTGCTCTGTCTGATCATATAATGGTCATTCGCCAATGAGTTTGATTGAAACATAAAACATCGAACAAACCCACCAGCGATTGCCATTAATCACTACTAAAATCATTGCAAAAAATAATCATAAATATAAACTAATGCATATACAATTACAAAAAGTAAAACAAAAAAAAAAACAACTTGTTGTGCGGGGGAAGTTTCATCCCTCACACTCTGTAAATGAAATATACTAACTCCAGGGTCACACAAACTTGAAAAAGGGGCAAAAACCCTAGAATTATTTAATGGTCATTATAATGAACTTCAACCATTACAAAATTTGGCAAACTGTAACAGGAATGAAAAACAAAACTGTTTCACCATGCAAAAAATGCGTGTGTGTATATATATATATATATATATATATATATATATATATATATATATATATATATGTATATGTATATATATGGGATACGGACACATGCTCGACTAGCATATGTCCGAATCACAAAACATCGAACACACATACACGAAAGCGCTTAACATTGAAAAGCGCTTCCGTGTATGTGTGCTTGTTTCGTAGATTGGACTACAGTGCGGGTAAGGGAAAATTCCCTTTTCCCCACTGTAGTGCGATCTCAGAGTGATAATATTTAAGTAGGGGGTGTGGGGGGCACAGGAGGGTGAAGCCCCCCTGCAGAAACATAGATATTTTGTTTTTGAACTACATGGAAGTGCTTTTCGATGTTAAGCGCTTTCGTGTATCTGTGTTCAATACTTTGCGATTTGGACACATGCTAGTCGAGCATGTGTCCTAGACCCATATATATATATATATATATATATATATATATATATATATATATATATATATATATATATAGGAAGCATCCCTTAAGTAACAATTTGGTCAACAACACTTTTGCAAGTTCACTACCTTATCGCATTTTGCAGTCTTATAACTAATATATATATATATATATAATTAGCTTTACATGTAGAAAATATCCTTTTGTAGCTGAATACTCTGAGGGTATGTTTTGGATAAAGCAGAGTTGCATGTCAGCAGGTTTTTTTTTGTTTATTTGTTTATTAATGTTTACATTTGAGTGTTTTTAGATACCCCTACATATATCTATATATAGGTTCATAGGTAGGTACTAGGCTATTGGCCCTAGGGCCTATATAAGCCTAGACAAAAAGGTACCCTGGTTTTCGCCACCCAAGAAAATTATTTCCTTGTGCCCCT
The DNA here is from genome assembly GCF_019279795.1 of Protopterus annectens. Taxonomy (NCBI): domain Eukaryota; kingdom Metazoa; phylum Chordata; order Ceratodontiformes; family Protopteridae; genus Protopterus; species Protopterus annectens. The sequence goes on along the minus strand of NC_056743.1, from coordinate 1,528,397,712 downwards.
GTTGAGCAGAGCCACAGAGGTGATCCCCAGGGTGAATTTCCTGTTTCCCATCCAATCATCAAGATTTTTCTTGAAGAGTGCTAATGAGGATCTTTGTTTGATATAGGTAGTTTGTTCCAGAGTATGGGAAGTCTCTGGGACAGGAATCTATCCCTCCAGCATGTTCTGTTTATTGTGGTGACAAGGTTTAGGTCCCTAGACCGTGTAGCTCATAGAGATTGGGATTTCTTTAAGTGGAGCATGTCCAATAGCTCTGGGTTTGACATAGCTTTGTATGTTAGGCAGAGATTACCTCTGATTAGGGGATATGCGACGGAGTAAAGCTGGAGTTTTTTGAGACAGTCTGCGTAGGGCATCTGTTTGAGACCAGTAATCCTCTTTGTGAGGTATTTCTGCAGCCTTTCCAGTTGTTGTAGATGTCTTGTGAGGTGCATATCAGAAGGGGTGTTGTACTCTATAATGGGTCTAATGAGTGATGAGTAGAGGAGAACAATGACTTCTTTTTTCCTGGATGAGAAACCTTTTGTGATGTGGTGTGCCATGTAGAAGGATTTCCTGACTACTGTGGCGATGTGATTGTCAAAGGAGAGACTACTGTCCACCTGTGTCCCAAGGTCTCTTATCACACTTTCGGTGTTAAGTAGACTACCACCTATGTAGTAGCTCATGGGTACAGAGTTTTTACCAAAGGAGATGACAATGCTCTTTTTGGCACTGAGCTTGAGGCCATGGCTTTAACACCAAGCATCTGTCTCAGCGAGGCCCTTTTGTAGGATGTCCACATCATTAGGAGTTTCAGTTATGGCTCCTAGTTTGCAGTCATCTGTGAACTTCATTAGCCAAATACCTTCTGTGTTAGCCTGTACTTTAGAAAAGTAGATACCAAACAGGAGAGGACCCAGGACTGAACCCTGTGGTACTCCACTTGTCACTGGTCTGAAGTCGGATTTGGAGTCTGCTACTTTCACAGTGTGGGTTCTGTCAGTGAGCCAGTTGGCAACCCATCTTGTGACATAGGGATTTATACCTAGTTTGGTGAGTTTATCTATAATTCCAGAGTGGAGGATGGTGTCAAAAACCTTGGCGAGATCTAGATAGGCTGTGTGAACCACCTTCCCTCGTCTTCAGCTTTGGTGACTGCTTCAAAGAAGTATATCAGGTTTAGGAGACATGATCTGCCTTTTACAAACCCGAACTGGGTGGGGTCAAGAGTTTGGAGATTACCAATGTCTTTGTTTATAAGTTCCATGATGATACATTCCATGGCCTTGCAAACCAGGCTCATTAGGCTAATGGGGTAGTAGTTCCCGAGGTCTGTGGTGGCTCCTCCTTTGTGGAGTGGGATAACCATCTCTGTGTGCCATTCAGTGGGCACAAAGCCTGAGGTGAGGCTATAACTGAACATGGTGCTTAGGTGGGGTGCCAGTTCATTCTGTAGTTCATGTAGAACACAGTCTGGGATGTTGTCAGATCCCATGGATGTTGTGTTCTTGGCTTTGGAGAGTGTGGGTTTTACCTGTGCAGCCATGATTACAGAAACATGGGCCCTTTAGTGGGTGAGAGGGGGGGGGGTAAAGTTAGCACTGAATCTATCTGCCAGGATGTTGGCAATATCAGTTGTTTCCGTATATTTAGTGCCATTGTGCTGTAACTCAGAGCAGATCTGAGTGTTGCCATTGAGATTCTTCACATAGCTATAGAATAATTTGTGGTTGCCTTTAGAATGAGTGGGGATTTTGTTTTCGTAACTAGCTTTAGAGGATTTTATGAGGGATCTCAGCTTCCTACTGAGGCTGACCAGGGAGTTCCTCCAGTCATGGGATTTTACTGTTTTTTTGCAACAGTTTCTTCTGTCGTATAGTTTCTTTATGGCGGGGGACCACCAGATTGGCTTCCTTTTTTTGGAGGATAGCATCTTGGTTCTGTTAGGGGATAGCATGATCCATGCACTCGTGTAAGTGCTTATAAAGTGCATTTGTGTAGGATTCAGGAGTCGTACCTCTATTGCCCGTCTGCATGGGTGTCATGAAGTTTGCCACGTCTATCTTAAGAAGCGTGAAGTTGGCTTTGGAGAAATTTTTTACAGTGGTTTCCCTAATTGGGGGTGGGGGTGGGATGTGGATGTCTAGGGTGATTAGCTTGTGGTCAGATCTGACCAATGAGGAATTGACCTCGGGTGAGGAACACCGGTCGCCCACATTGATAATGACCGGGTCTAGGATATTGCTGCCCCTGGTGGGGGTGTGGATAAGTTGATCCAAGGCATTGGAATTTATGAATTCCAGAAAATGTTGAGCAAAAGAGTTGCTACATGAGTAGTTTTCCCAGTTAATGGAGGGGTAGTTGAAATCGCCCATTATTAGGGTGTTGGGTTATACCCTAATATTTTCCAGTGTATCAAGAAATGAGGAATGGGAATCCTGGGGCATGGTGAGGGATCTGTAGCAAGTTACAATTTTGATTGTGGTCTTGCTCAGAGTTGGTTGCACTTGGATAATCTCGGATGCATTATGCTGAGCAACTAGCCTGGAGGTGTGGATATCCTTAATGAATATGGACACACCTTCGCCTTTAGTGTTTCGGTCCAGGTTAGGTGGCTGAAAGGTGTGGTATGAATTATATCCTGGTAATGCAGGGGTGCTCTCTGGAGTCTTGAACCAGGTCTCTGTCACTACACAGATGTCAATGTTCTCCATTTTAAGGAGTGCCTCGAGTGAATGCATTTTGAGGTTTAGACTTCTAGCATTGAGTAGCATTTCCTTCAGTTTTTGCTTGCTTGTACCTGTTATGGTGGTGAAGTTGTCATTTGAACCTTGCCTAAAAAAGGCACTATAGGGGTGGCAAGAGCCTTAGTCAGTATCCGTAATCCCAAGGGTGACAGGTGCAGGCCATCTCTGGCAAAGCATCATGGTCTGTTGATCATGTCATCCCAGGCAGACAGATACTGCAACCCCTTAGAATTACACCAGAAGCTTAGCCAATTGTTGAAGTCAATCATTTTGTCCTTGTACTGTGGTATCTAATTCTGGGTGATGGCAGGATGCTACTCAGGGCTAGGGTCATACCTGCCTGGGCTACAAGATCGGAGAGCTCCTCCATGTCTCTTGGTCCAGAGAGGTACATCTCAGGTCATTCACACTAACATGGACAATGAAAGAGTCATATTTGTACTTGTGGAGTGAACTGAGTGCATGCGTTATGTGGTGGATTCTGGCTCCCGACAGGCAGCTAACAGTAACTTTCTCCTTGTTTAGCCTGGTGAGTGGAACATCTGTGTGCCTGACTACAGAGTCACCTATGACTAGAGTGTTGGGCACGTTGTTATGCCTTATGGGCTGTGATTGGGTGACACACTGAGTTTGTGGGCTATGTGTCATTTGGGTTGTGCTGGGGGGTGAAGGTTGCTTGCATGTCTGCTTTGGAGGTCTCTGTTGCTTGAGCAGATTTTTATTGAGAGCCTCCGTGAATGTAGGTGTGTGTTTTGTGTTTTTATGTATCTGTTTTGGTGGTGTAGGTTTTGAGGGACTATGTTATGAGTGTGGCGTGGTGCAAGTGTTTACCTTCTCCTCTTGACTGTCTAGTCCATTCTTGGGTGAAGAGAGCTTTGCTTCCAGTTTGGCTACATAAGTACATCTCCCACAGGTTGTAGTGTTGGGTGGTAGGAAGAGAGGGTTGTCTGTGTACATGAGGCAATTGCTGCATTGCCCCAAGATGCCCAGTTTCATCAGGTAGACAGGAGAAAATACTGGGAGCTGACCGTTAGACATGCCTGGATAGGTGCTTATTTATTAAGCACTAAAAACTGTTTCCCTCTAGACAAGTGAGGAAAGTTGAGTGCTGTAGTAATTTGTGGCTTATTTAGTGCTTACAATGAGTTCTGAACAAGTGCTGAGCTCAAAGAAAGAGATTTGAGTGCTAAAACTAAAAAACTGGCTAGTTCTAAGGGAAAATTTGAAGAGCAGACTTTATGGCACCAGGAATAGTTTAACCCTAGCTAAGCAGCGATGCAATAAGTGTTTTTTTTTTTAAATATAACAGTAGCAAATGAGCAAACTAATTTAAACAAATTAGCCAGTTAGCCAATAAAAAGCTAAAAACTGAGCCCCGTTCCAGGAGTTTTTGATCAGCCTAGTTCTAACTGCACACTCCTGCCACTAGGGTGCAGGGGAACCTTCTCCAAAAAAAGATGGTCTGGATTAGTGCTCAAGTTGCACAAACAAAGCTAGATTCAGCAGGTCTGAATTTAGTCTATGTTACAGCAAACAAGGTGTACCAATTTCAGAAAGAAGCAGTTCAAATAAGCAGGTACAATAGGCCCTGAACCAGAAGATCCCAGCTCAGAAGGGCAGAATCTGCCCTCTCCTCCTACAAGAGTGCAGACCACACCTTCTTAATGTAAAAGAACTGGCCCAAAGCCCAAGTGCTTAAATCAGAACTAATACACTTTTAGAATAACAGACACTAAGCCTTCAATCAGCAACTCCCAACTTAGAAGGATGTAAGCTACCTGTCCTGCCGCAACAGTGCAGACCACAAATCTTCTTAATGTAAAACAACTGGTCTGGAGCAAAAGTGCTTAAACAAAAAGGCTTAGAATAACAGTTACAATTTAATCAGGCTACTACCACGCAGTAATAAATGGAGCAGAACTGAGTACTTTTAAGAAGATGCAAAAGCAAAATGAAGTGCAATTTTTTTTAGTAAAGTGCAAGGAGAGAGGAAGAAGGAGCAGAAGAAAAATTCAAGGTTAAGAACCTAAGTGGGTTAGCCTTCTCAAATGTTCTCTCTGTATTAAGTAGAGTGAACACCAGACTGGGAGGGGTGTCCCAAATCAAATTTCAGGACAGATGACAAACAGAAAACAATGCCAGAAAATATATAAAATAATTCAGTCAAGCATTGTCAATCTCGTGCACGGTGGTCATTTGTTTCTGTCAACCAAATGGTGTCAGCCAAACAGACATCAGCATTGTATACATTCAATGATAGTTAACATATATATATATATATATATATATATATATATATATATATATATATATATATATATATATATATATATATATATATATACACACACACACACACACACACACATACACACACACACACACACACACACACACACACACACACAGTTCTTTTCACCAGAAGCAGAACTCTGAAAGGTTAAAATGCCAAGAAATATACTTATCAATCAGTGATATATTTCCAGATTGTTTGAGAATCGCACTTCAGCCAGAACACCAGGAGTTTCCAACAGTATATGCAGGAATTTACAACCAGAAACTATTTTTAAATCAGCAAGCCTTGAAGCAATCAGATAACACAAAGGCTGTTAAACCAGTTTTATAAACATCGCCACAGGAATAGAGGGGAAGCAGTTTCAGGACAGATGAGAAACAGAAAACAATGCCAGAAAATATATAAAATAATTCAGTCAGGCAAAATTAAGACAATGCAGAACTCTGAAAGGTTAAAACTTATCAATCAGCAATATATTTCTAGATTTTTGAGAATCACACTTCAGCCAGAACACCAGGAGTTTCCAACAGTGTATGCATATGACAGATAGATATAGATATATAGATGCATTAGCTATTGTTGAATGCAGATAATGTCAACATCAAAACAATGAAACAGAATGTTGACACATTTTGAGCATGCTTTGCGAATTACCCTGGAGCAGGCTAAACCAAAAACAATTGTTTTTTGAGGTGGGCAAGCCCACATACACTCCCCACACCCCCTGCTAATTATATAAACTAACTCTGAGATTGCACAATCCCCAGGGATTGTCAATCTCGTGCACGTTGGCCATTTGTTTCTGTCAACCAAATGGTGTCAGCCCAACAGACATCAACGTTGTATACATTCAATGATAGTTAACATATATATATATATATATATATATATATATATATATATATATATATATATATATATATATACACACACACACACACACACACACACACACACACACACACACACACACACAGTTCTTTTCACCAAATGCTCATTTGTTTGACGAAAGAAACTGGCTTGGTTTTACTATGCGTTTCATTTACTGACAAAGTCAAGTTAACTCCTTTGAAAGATCATCAGAGTACAAAGTTACAAAGAGATCTGTGTCACAGGCCATTAGGGATCGGAAGATTGTTTCCTGAAAGATGTTAAGTGAAGCACTGGTAAACAACAAAGCTGTTCTAAGTACAGTAAAGCAGTCAGAAGTCTAATACAGTTCCTATGCTCTTTCAGGTAGTTATTTATGCACTTATTTATCTGTGGTTTTAGTCACTACCTGGCCATACTGCTACACAACACATACAGATTTACAGATCTAGATATATAATTATACATGAATAGTAGTCAATATTTCAAACACTTAGGCTAAAACAACCTGTTCTTGTAAACACATATCAGCAGTTTTGAATGACTAAAGTACATGTTAAAGGAACTAGAAAGATCGCAATGTGTAAATTAGAAATTATTAGTGTAAAGGTTAAACAACTGTACTTTCATGCTGAAGAAATGTACCATGCTTTAGTTAGCCTGCATTCTTAAAACAGTTGCATTTATATTCATTAATCAAGTGCACTGTTAACTGTTTTTTTAAATAGGGTGATTTCCTGCACCTCTGTAAGTTAGACAGGAAAGACACTCCAAAGAGCAGGGGCAGGCGTTATGAAAGATTGCTCACAGGTGACTAAAGAAAACAAGGACTTTTTAGGCTGATTGATGAGTTGTTACATAATGAGTATAATGAATTGTGATTGGTTAAGTTGTTGACGGGGGGGGTGCAGTATCTATCATTCAGTAGTTTAAAGTGAATGAATTGATCAAGTAAGATACTCTGCCAGTGATGGGTAGCTATTAGCAACAGCTACTACAGTGACAGTTGTACAGTCATGTCCATTTGGGCAGGCTAGGTGAATAAACCTAAGAAGTCTGTTTTCTGCTGTCTTTAGTGAGCCAGTATTCTCCTGTGTAAGAGGTAGTAGGTAGTGCAGGCCTGAGGAGTAACACATTAATAGTGATGGCTCAGCATGCTTTAAGAGTAAATAAATGGGCAAATTTATAAGCTACTATAAGATGTCATATAAATTTGAATGTAGCACAGTGGATGTAATTTGAAAAGAGAGGGAGTCATCTAGAGTAACACCAAGATATTTTTGTTGCCCGAGGCAAGGGGATTAAATTACCAGAAGGATCGGACATGAAGGGGGCAGTAATGTTGGCTGGCCTTTTTGTGGTTCCAAAAAAACATGACTGAGGATTTCGTAGTATTAATAGTGAGTTTACTGATGGCTAGCCAGTTTCTAATTAATAAAAAAATGTCTTTGTAGTGAAATTGATAGTTGTTAGATGTATTTATGAATTGAAGTAAAGCCATTGTCATCAGAATATAAAATTATATTTTGGTGTGGTCAGTTTCATGGCAAGTTATTTATATATAATGAGAAGAGTAGCAGTCCCGGTATCTAACCTCTGGGCATTCCATTGGTAGTAGTACCTGACAAAAAACAGATGTTCATCATAATGATCACTGCTGCAGTAGCCTATATGGGTTATATCCTGCCAAGGATATTACTGCTGGCTGTTATATCCTTGGGATGATATAACCTACATAGCTAAGGCTACTGCAACAGTGATTATTCAGACATATTCTGTTATGGTTAACTTTAATTTATCCAACTGTACTTCATGTCTTTGGCAGGGTATAATCCATATAGCTATGGATACTGAAGCAGTGATCATTCGTACATCTACAGTTATGGTTAAGTTCAACTTACATAACTGTACTTTGCTGGGAGCAGAAATACAGAAGGTTCTATCAGTAAGATTATTCTTAACGTAGTGTGTAATTTCAGAAGACTAAGTTACAAACATACATAACTTAGCAAATCCAATATATTTTATCATTTCTAGATAGAAAATTACAATATGTTAGCAGGTCCAGTATATATTTATCTTTTGTAGATAGAAAATATCTTTGTAAAAGCTCTTAACCTATCCTTGTTGAAATAATAATAAATATTATTTATCTTCCAGAGACAATGCAGACAGTAACTAATTGTACTTAAATATTCATAATGCCTAGTACTGTGTGCAAACAGTGAAGCTACGACTTTGAAACAAGTTTCTCTGGTAATACCTAATATGCAAATCTATTTAGCAATAAGAATAGTATTGGAGGTGGCCGCGGTGGTGCAGCAGTTAGCGTTGCGGCCTCATTGCAAGAGGTTCTCCAGTTCAATTCTCAGCTGCGGTGCCTTCTATGCAGAGTCTGCATGTCCTCTCTGTGTTCGCGTGGGTTTCCTCTGAGTGCTCCGGTTTCCTCCCACATCCCAAAGACATGCTGTAGGTGGATTCAACACTCTAAATTGGCCCTAGGCGTGAGTGCGTGCATGTGTGTGCCTTCTGTGGAAGGTTGGGCACTGGGCTGGCAACTCGACACTGTAAAACTCCACTGCCAATCATGAGCGGACAGGTGATCTGCTGTGGTGACCCCTAACCGGGAAAAAGCCAAAAGAAGAAGTAAGAATAGTATTGCAAGTTTTAATACTATTGTCTATTTTAGCGTGCCTGTCTGAAACACTGAGTCAGCGCATTTTTGAGAATGATAAAGTAAAGGACTGTCAGAAAACTAGTAACATGCATGGGCACACACCCTACCCTGAAGCTGCCTTTCTTCTGCAGGCACAAAGACAGAAAAAAGCAGAAATGCTTGTACTGATACTGGCAGCTGAATCTGATGAGTGAAAAGAACAGACCAAATGTCATGAAAGGTGCAAAAACAACCACACATATGCCACACATATTTCTTTCACCACTTTGAAGTTTAGAGCTGCGCATCACTGAATAAAATGTACAGAACCTATCCATGTATTTACTAATGTGGGTCAAATGGACCTTTTACACATTTAGCATAGGAGCAATATCTATTAAGTAATTTTCTCAGAATCGTGCAGTAGGCAAATGGAGGTTGAAGGAACTAAACCCTGAACTCCAGAAAGCAGTTTGTTAACAGCTCATATTCTTAATTCTCTGCACTAACTGCCAGACCAGTCAAAGGCCATACAGAGAGGTCATTAAACTAATAATCTCCTTGGTCCAGCGCTGCATACCCTAGTCACATAATTGTCTGTGCTAACATTTTATTTCTGCTCAAGGTTTTCTGTAAATAATTTACACCATTAGTCCACCTGTTATGATGCTTGATGGCTAGTGCAATGATGTTGTGATGATTAACAATCATAAACTGAGGTGCGTTGATAAGGAGATTGGATGGCTATATGTTTTCTATTGGTTTAATTTTTCCAAGTGTTTTGGGTTTCTAATACCATGACAGGAATGGACCCCATTCCTATGTCAGGGTATGATTTGAGTCCATGAAATTAGTATTGTTTCAGTCTCTGATGTTAGCCAAGAATGCTCTTCTCAGCACCCGTAATATGCCTAGAATTGACTCCTTCTGTAATTCATATGGGGTTACATGTATTGGTAGCATGTTTAATTATGACTGTAAATATAGTAATGATAACTAATTCCTTCTTATCCTCAACGGTCCACTTTGTCATCTCCATTTTGTGTTTTTTGCGGACTACTTTCTCTTTCTACCACAGGATGGCTATCCTTCCCCTCAGCCTGGCCTTACCCCGTGGTAGAAACATTTCTACAGCCTGAGGATTCTGTACTGCCTTTTTCTCCTAGTACTAGCACCACTGTGAAAACCAGGACTGGGTACTTTTTCATTCTGTTTTTTGCTCAGTCTTTCTCTATGATATATAAAATCCAGTCTATATATCAGCATTGTTTTGGTGAGATTTTGTAAAACATATGGTAGACCATGAGAAGGTACTCACCAAGACTTGGGGGTGACTTCAGTTCCAGCAATAAAGTGATACTGCTCTCCTTTTTCTGCTGATCTCATCTCCATTAGGATACTGATATCTTTGAGAAACTGTCTTATGAGAAGCCATATCAATGTGATCTGCATTATCATCCCCCTCTCTAGAAAACTGGTAAAACTCCATCTAGAATATTATGTACCACCCTGGATACTTCATTTACCAGAGACATACAAAGTCACTTCTAGAGAATGAAACAGAATCAAGCTGAACCACAACTCATTTAAAGAAGCCAACTAACAATAAGTGACACTTTAAAGAATGACTGAAGGGGCATGATATAAATGTTTAAACACCTGAAGGGAATAAACAGAGCCCAAAAAGTAAGAGAACATACAGAGAGAGAGTCACAGGGTTGTTAATTTGTGAGGAAAAATGAGTAACTGTTTATTTTTGTTTTTTTAACAGCACAGATCATAGACAAATGTGAAACAAAGGCAGTAGCAGGCTAAAAATAGTGCAACAATTCCTGAACATGTGAAGCAGTTGTATGACAATTTTTTTGAGCCAGAGCAAAATAATTATTTAAATATGTTCTGCAGCTAAGAGAATACTGCAGAAAAAAAATCACACTACGTGAGACAGATTGAATAAATGATATATATTTGGGGAAAGGAGGTCATTGAGCTGTTAGCAACCATATATGTTCTAGGTATATATAATGGAATCTGTAGCTGAATAAAATTAAAATAGAAGTCAAAAGGCAAAAAACAATGATGAATGATGTTAGTAGTAAAAGGAGAAAATGGTCCAAGAAGTCTTACTAAAATAAAAATGTTGCATTCATACTTGGGTCTGTACTGATCATTCACAGATAGAAAAGGGGGCATTCCTTGACCTCTTTTCTAATTGATTGCTGAAGCTAAGGTCATGATCCCTATGACCTGTAGAGGTCCACCAAATAAATTCATAAACCGGGCATATTTTCCAAATTGTGCACTATATCATGAATTCCAAACGTAAGTGTGCGTTATAATTACTAGCACTGTTTGATTGTTCTAACATTTAATGACTATGTATATTGTACCATGTACTCTAAATTTAATTTTTGTGTCTGTCATAGAAGGAAAGGAATTCAATGTATTTTGTTTCTGTGAGTAGGACACCTATTCAAGTCATTGCCAGCTGCAGGACCCCATCCATGAGTCAGGACATCCACTCTGCCTATTTGGATCTACTTGAGTCTATCAAGATACATCCGAGCACCATGGTTTTGAGTGTCTTTAACTACCTATCCACTGACTGAGGAAATTACTAATGCAGAAACTCACTTGCCCAAAGCTTCCTCGACTTCATTAACTCCAGTGCCCTGGAACAGCTAGTTAACACCCCCACAAGGGGTGCCAACATCCTGGATCTGGTGCTTACCAATATGGGGGACCACTGTAGTACCCCCATTGTGAGGTCTGCCCTGGTGAGATCTGACCACAAGTCAGTCTCACTTGAAGTTACTATCACACCTGACCCCCCCCCCCCCCCGTAGCACAAACTAAACTAAAAAACTTCATAACAGATTCTTACGGGATAGTATAAATAGCTTCATTGCACCTCCTCCCTCAGATGGAACTTGTAACTATGCTGAGTTCTACACAAGTGCTTTATGCAAACACTTGAACAACTGCATTGATGTGGTTGTACCTGATAGGACCAAAACAAGCTCCTAGTAGTTATTATACACAGATACTTAGCAACAGGTAAATTAAATACTCAGCTGTATTTTTGAAGAAAGGATGTGCATGAGTGCAGATCAAGGTTATCGGGACAGTCTTAGATTAAAATAGGGAAAGTATTAGAGCAAACAGAAGTGGATTAGAATTATAATTTTGACCTGGAATGTGAATGGTCTGACAGGTCACAGTAAAAATGAGAAACTAATGACTAAAGTTTTGCTTGAAGGAATGCAATAAATGATTAAAAATGAATTGATGAATAACTTAAGAGGTCTGGCTTTCAACAAATGCAGTGATTTCATAATATGGTTAGTAAAGGAATTTGCCAGTATGTGCAAATTTGGATGTAACAATGGGTTATTATGGAAATTAGATATAGTGAAAGTATAAGACCATTCATCACATAATACACAGATAAAAATTTTGAAAGTATATTTATTTAGTTCTAGATTTAGATTCTGGCTTCAGGATGTATATTTACATAACAAACTTTGCGTTCATAGGAGATTACTAGGCAGATGGCTCAAGAGCCCTTACAAGCCTGGTTATTATTACCCGGATTTACCCAGATTTTTGATACGTAAGAGCTAAAGGATGGCTTAGGTTTGAGCCTATGCCAATGGATATTTTACAGACTGCCCATCCATAAGGGACATAGATACCACCTCAGGAGTGAATTTGCGATTCCCCATCCATTGATCCAAATTGCATTGAAGTGGGTCAGGGAAGGGCTCTTCATCATGTGAATAGGTAGCCTGTTCCAGAGAAGGGCTAATCTCTGAGACAAATATCTGGCCCTTCAGCAAGTTTTGTTTATGTCACAGGCCAGGTTTAGATCCTTGGACTGGGAAATCCTCTTTTTATTTTGTGAATGTGTAACAGCTCCATCATGATCAGATTTGAGAATGCCTTGTAGGTTAGATAGATCACCCCTTAGTAGTCGATAGGAGACAGAGTAAAGGGATAAGACTTTTAGGTTATCCACATAGGACATGTTGTTTACACCCTGTTTTTGTAAGGAACCTCTGAGGCCACTCCAGTTGTTGCAAGTGCCTGGTCAGGGCTGAGTATAGTGGGACTATAACCTCCCAGGGTCTTGATGCCATGCCCTTACTTATAAGCTGTTCCACAAAGAAGGACTTCCTTACCTCCATGAACACATGGTGAAAGTTCAAGTTATTGTCTATCTGTGTACTTATATCTCTCACCACCGGGCCCACTCTTACGGGTGTGCTATTAGTGTTGTAATTTGCAGGAGTATTCAACTTCGTAAAGGGTATAATTATCCTTTTTTTTTATTTATTTATTTTTTTGCATTACATTTTAGCCATGGCTCTGGTACCAATTATTTGTCTGAGTAAGACCTTTTGAAAGGATACCTACATCACTGGAGATTTAGTGATTGCCCCCATCTTGTAGTCATGAGCAAACTGGTCAGCCAAAGGCCATCTACATTAGCACTGATGTCAGGGAATTATATTCCGAACAGGAGGAGTCCTAGACTGAACTCTGTGGTACACAACTAGTAACTGCCCTCTTGCTGGATCTGGATTTCCCCACTCTAACAAAATGTGTTCTGTCTGTGAGCCAACTGGCTATTCATTTGGTGATGTATGGATTTATGCCCAATTTTGTGAGTTTGTCTACAGTACCCAAGTGGAGAATTGTGTCAAGTGCCTTAGCCAGGTCAAGGTAGACAGTATGCACTGTTTACCCTCATCCATGACCTTGGTGACTTTCGCAAGTCCACAAGACTGAACAGGTGTAGCATATCCTTGACAAAGCCAACCTGGATTGGGCCCGATGTTTGAAGATTTCCTCTGCCATTGTTTATCAAGGTCCATGATTATTCTTTCCAAGGCCTTACATACGAGAATATTCAGAGTTATGGGTCTGTAATTTCCTGGTTCTGTTGATGGTCTCCCTTTATGTAGAGGGATGTCCTTTGCTGTCCTCCACTCCCCAGGGACAAAGACTGTCCCACTCCCCAGGAACAAAGACTGTCTGGAGGCTGTGGTTAAATATAGATCCTAATAGGCCTAACAGGTCATGTTTCAAGCTATTTAAGAGGCATTCTGTGATACTGTGGGGACTTATCGAGGCTGCGGTTTTAACTTTAGACAGCACAGTAACGACCTGTTCTTTTGTGATAACTGGTAGAGGAATGAAGGTTATTTCCTGGGAGGTAACCAGAAGTGATGGCAGGCTGAAATTCAAGCTGAATTTATATGCCAGCAAATTTGCTTTATCTTCTGGCTGGGTATAAGTGGTGCTGTCTGCAACTATCTCTGCACATTGTTAGGTGTTGTCCTTAAGATGGCCAACATAACTGAAAAATGTCTTATGGTTATCCATTGCTTGGGAGGCTATTTTTGCCTCAAAGTTGGCTTTTGAAGACTTGACAAGTCCCATAATTTGTTTAAACTAATGAGAGAGTTTTTGCTGTGCTGTGCACATCCTCCTCTCCTACTGCTGGACATGACTTTCTTTCTTTTGTGTAAAACCCATTTATAGCTGGGATCCACTAGGATGTCTTGTTTTTGCAGTTTGACCTAGGTTTATTTCGATCTGGTACTGCTGTTTCCGTGCAGCTGTTTATATGGCTATACAGTGATTTTGCGTACACCTCTGGATAGATCTCCATATTTTCTGGTTTGGAAGAGCTTAGAAATTAGCTATGCCTTCACTTAATAAGAGGTAGTTAGCTTTAGAAAAGTTCTTAAAGGTTCTGGGGTTAGATGAGAATTCTAGCATTATATTTATTTCAAAGGAGAGCACATTGTGAGCCAATCTAACCAGTGAAGACATTACTCACTCCCCATATTTGCGAGTACCAATTATAGAATATTTGTACCCCCTAGTGGGAGTACAGACTAGTTGTTCCAGGGCATTTGCATTGACGAAGTCTGGAAATCTTCAAGCCTGCATGCTAGTGGTCATTTAAGCTTACCAGTAAATGGAGGGGTAGCTGAAATCACCCATGAGTATGGCATTTGGCTGAATGGTAGGAGATTATGATTGATGGATATTTAGGAGTTTAAATCTGTATGAAGAGGGTAGTGAAGCAAGGATATTCACCATGTGCCATCTTACTTGGACATTTCAGGGATGTGTAATACTTTAAGTGAAAAAGACAATAGCTATGTTAACATGGAGTTTCCATCTGTAATGCCAGATTAAGCTGATTTTATTATGTAAGTAGGACATCTATCTCATGACATTTGTAATGATGGAAACAAAAATTTCATTAACTGAATCTGATTTAAGTATTAACTAGTAATAAAAGCAAGGGTTTGGCCTTTAATGGATGTCTAGCATGAGTCCAGGTTTCTGTTTGTAATTTCACAGAGTTGTATTACATCAAGTAATGTTCGAATCCCAAACCATTATTAATTCAATAAAACAATTATTTGGATGAGAAGGCAATGGGACATTGTGAAAAAAATTACTTTTATTTCCAATGTTAGTCAATTATTTCATTACCTGCAGATTTTTTTGATCATGAAAGAGATGGCTCATAATAAGAAATTTGGCTTTATTCAAAACTGTAGCAGAACAATGAGGTAAACATCTCAGGAGTACAAGTGAGTGAGGTAGAACTTGAAATTCTTGAATAAGTCTAAATTTCCTTCTGACATACTTACCATAGTTGCATAAACTGAATGCTTTTAATGAACATAAAATGTTACATTTCTTCTCTCATATCGATGATGAAGAATACTGGCAAGAAAGTGTGCTTTCTGAAGATTTGTCTAATAATATTTTTTCATATTTTGATACTAAAATACCTGATGTTGATTATTTACTAAATTTGAAATGTGTTAATTATAAGAGTGATTTGATTTATCAGTGCAAGAATTATGTGATTAAAGTTTTCTTGCACCATACTGAATAAAAAGTAAAACTGTTACTTAAGAGGTCTTATAAAAAGAAAAACCTGATTAAATGTAACTTTGATAAAATAAATTTGGTAATGCTTAACCACAAACAATATTTCTGAATGTGTATAGAACATTTAACTGCCAGTACTACTTACAGATTAGTGAATAAAGCAGACTACAGAAGCACAAAAAGATATAATAATCTCACTTTGACAGACTGGAGCATGGTTTTCTGTATAAACAATGTCTCAAAAAAAGATTGTGTACACAGAGCATTAGTCTGGCAGTTATCATTCAAGATTAAGGCCATAAACTGTGAAGCTGCTTTCAGTAGTGCAGGGTTTGATTTCTTCATTTGCCTACTGGAAGAATGTGAGTAAATCACTTAATCAGACAGTACCTCTTGGCAATTCAGACATTGGGCTAGGCTCCTCAGTGGTCCCCTAGTCAACAAGTCTAGCAACTACATATAAATCAGAGTTCTGTCATTTTACTGTTTACCAAAAATTCACAAGATAGTCAACGTCCACTTGGATGGCTGATAATTTTGGAGTACAGTTTTTATTTAAAGAGGATTGGAATGGTACTTAATTAATATTTGATAGAACCAGTATTAACATTTATATCCTATATCAGATATTCTGGATATTTTCTGGAGGAAATTGAAAGTATGATGTGGCACAAAGATGTGTAGTGACGGTTGTTGATTAATATCAATAGCCTCTAAGTTAATATACAAATCGAGAACAGCATACAGGCATTGGAATGTTTTTTGAATTATGTCTAGAAAAAGAAGTATTTCAGTGGTATTCAATAAACTCCATGTAGCCTACACAGAGTTTACATGTTTGCACAGTGAGCAGCAGTGGTGATTACATATTTATGCTACTCAAAGTAAACAAGCACAGTTTTGTGGCTGGCAACAGTGTTGCCAGCCAAGAAACTGTGTAAAGCAGCACAAATAGCAAACGTGTTTAACTTAGAGCAAGCTAGGTTAGCGGAATTGCTCAGAATGTCACAATGATTACCAGGGTTTATCATATAGTAATATATGTGGTCCAAACACAGTACAGGACAGTATATATAGTGCAGAATACTGTGGAATTCCATTCCAGGCATTTTGTGCAAGTTGTGTAAATGATTTGTAAGGGTAATAGACTGCCATTTAAAATAAATAGTCAGGGGAAGTGTGTGTAGTGAATAGGGACACACAGATGAATTGTAGGAATGAACACAGGGAAAGATGACAGGTGAAACATCGTAATGTACAGCAGATGAGGGCATGTAAATAGAATACTGTTGTAGCAGGAATACTAATCACATATCGACACAGTACTGCACAGTGAAAATATATATTATGTGACTGTCAGACAAAGTGACATAACAATGGAGAAGATGTCTTTGTGATATAAGCATCCTGACATGAACAATGGAGAGGACATCTATCAGGGATAGTATATGCAATTGGAGCTGGATGCATATTGTAAAGATGTGCAGACTGATTTGCCTGAATATGACTGTAATGTCAGCAGAGGTCTCCAACAAGTGAGACACAGTTACAGGCTTATGGACAACAGTAACAAAAGCATGCACAATCATGGACGATATCAGAAGTAATCCCGTAGATGGATTTGCATGAACACACTTGTACAACTATTATGACATGTCAGCAAATTTATGAGGATAACCAAGCACACTGTCCTGAAAGTGTAACATCTGCTGGAGGTATTAGGAGGGACACTACTATACCCGTATGTGACATTATGATCACTACAGGCTGGTTGACTAGTGTGCAGGGCATATATGTATGGCACAATACTCAATGCCACAAATGTAACCCATACCATCACTGTTGTCAAACAGCTGTGTATGTACTGTGTGCATCACCACAACAGGCATCTGGTATAACACCTTGATGGGGATTCTGCATGATTAGACAGTAATGTTTATACAACAAAAAAAATACCTAGGTATGGCCAATAAGATGTGTGACAGCTCAATGTGGCAATGCACTTCAGTTACACATCACTGGAAGATGTTTAGAGAGGTACACATAGAAGGGCGCATTGTACTCAGTTACTGGTGTGATGAAAGCCATGAACTATGGAGGCATTATGGCCTTTGATGTGGATGTCCTGCACGTCAGTAGTTGTGTTACATTCAAAGGAGTAGTCACCACTGTGGCCATATGCTGGTGGACATTGTACATACCATATACCCAGGGCACAGGTCACATACCAATTGGTCTGCTTATAGGGTATGATGTCTACATTATCATTGGATTGTGAATTTGTTTTCATAATGTAACAAGTCCCCCCATGTTTTTGTTTCATCTCATGTGTTGTCATGGCTGTGGCAGCAGTCTTTGGTGTGTGTTGATACTGTCTGTATTATACTAATATCACAGTTGGAGTCAGTGATTATCCATGGTCTGTAGTCCTCCAGACAGCTGTTTGAACACAGTATGTGTATGTCATTTTTGACGTCTGTGACTTAAATAATGGACAGGAAAGGGCCTAGCAGACAGCACTGATGTACGGACCTGATTACTGGACCCGAGATATAGGTCACTTCACACATTCCAACGTATTTAGACACCACGTATGTGGTCCAGTGGTCTACCCACTTGGTGATATAGGTGTTTATGGCTACATCTGACAGTGCTGAAAGACTACCTCAGTGTGGATTTGTGTCAAATGCCTTGGCCTGGTCAAGTTCCATAGGATGATATTGTTGTCATCATGCATGCCCTCAATGACCTCTTTAAGGACATCTAAAAGATATAACAGACATGGATGTAGCATTAACAACTCACACATGTCTGTTGCATACAGCCAAGATATTATTAGTGTTCATTTAGCAAAGGTCCATGATGAAATGTTGGTCTACCTCACATATGAGGAGAGTCAGGATGTGTCTATACATGCATGCATCATGTACTATCCCCCCAACTCAGATGGATGCATGTTGATGTGTATCCTTCTACAGGAACATAGTCTGTGTGGAGGGTGTGTTGAAGTGTGTATTCAACCATGTCAGGTAGGTATATGAGATGATTCACGTGATAGGTAATCTGTGATGTTGTCACAGCCCATTGACTTTGTGTGATAGGCCTGGATGAAGGTAAGACGGTGCATACTGCCTGTCTTGATCTGGCCTAGGGTTTGGACACAATCCTCCACTCAGGTATCATTGAGAAACTCCCAGCTGGGGATTAAGCATTACTTCACAAGATGATCAACCAGTTTGCTCACTGACAGAACACATACTGTGAAAGTTGGTGAATCAACCTCTACCAGTAGACCTGTCAACACTGGCATATCCCAAAGATCTGTGCTTGGCCCTTTACTGTTTGAAATCTATTTATCGTTAGTCCAGGCTAAAGTACACTGGCCTTTGGCTTACCAGGTTTGCTGATTCTTGCATATTAGGTGCAATCATTGAGCCCACTAATGATGTTGACATACTACAAAAAGACTAACACAGACAACTGATTGGTGCCAAAGCCACAAAGTCTACAAATAAATCCAAAAATGTGTTATTATTTTGGCCTTCTGCAAACTGGAATTTTCTGCTAATTACAGTATTGACAACACTCCCACTATGCTGAAACCCATTAGTGCAAGACCTGGGAACACACGTAGAAAGCAATCTGAACTCCAACCAACAAGTGTCCACAGTGGTATGGAAGAACTACGTCATGCATCTCAGAAGTCAGGCCATTACATCCATATCTGACAATGATATAACAGCACTTTACCCAAACTTCATCAGAACACAAATAGAGTATAATGTTACCTTTTGGGTGTACCTCACCAGACACCTGCAGCAGCTGAAGAGACCACAGGGGTTTCTCACTAAGAAAATACAGGGCCTGCAAATCATTTCATTACATATATGGAAAGACTGAAAGTCCTTTCACTGTAATTTGTATCGTATAGGATGAGTTGACTGGTGTCTGTGCC
Source organism: Protopterus annectens (assembly GCF_019279795.1). Lineage (NCBI taxonomy): Eukaryota > Metazoa > Chordata > Ceratodontiformes > Protopteridae > Protopterus > Protopterus annectens. Next base: position 1,528,378,282 of record NC_056743.1, on the reverse strand, counting down.
CTGATGGAAATACTGCATATCCGCACATTAACTATAGGTGATGACATCAGCAGAGTCTTGTGCGAGGAAGATGGTAATAGCAGTGTCCCACATACTGGTGTAAAATGCTCTGTCTAATGTCAAGCCAGTGCACAGCATTGACAACATTCACCTTGTGGTGAAACCTAGTGGAGCAAGACCTGGGAACTTAAGTAGATAGCAATCTGAAATTCGACCAAGTGTCCACAGTGGCATGGAAAGACTATGTTGTGCACCTCATAAGTCAGGCCATCGTATCCAGATCTGAGGATGATATAACAGCACTGAACTCAAACTTCATCAGAACACTAATAGAGTATAATGCTTCCTTTTGCATGTACCTCACCAGACACCAGCAGCAGCTGGAGAGACCACAAGGGTTTTTCACCATGAAAATACAGGGCCTACAAACCATGTCATTATGTATGTGGATAGACTGAAAGCCCTGTCACTGTAACTTGTATTGTATAAGATGAGTTGACTTGTGCCTGGCCTACAGGCCAGTATCTGACCCTGCCCTGATGGGAATACTACACATCCACAAATCAGCTATAACTGATGACATAACTGGCAGATATATTCAGTACTAACTTTACCCCCCCTCACCCCCTAAAGGGCCCATATCTATACAGGAAAAATGCAGACTTCCTGTAATCACAACTACGCAGGTGAAAGCTGCACTCTCTAAAGCCAAAAAAAACAGCATCCATGGGACCGGACAACATCTCAGGCTGCGTTTTACACGAACTTCAGAATGAACTGGCTCCTCACTTAAGCACTATGTTCAATAATAGCCTCACATCAGGCTTTGTGTCCACTGAATGGTGCACAGCAACAGTTATCCCACTCCACAAAGGGGGAGCCACCACTGATCCCGGGAACTATAGACCTATTAGCCTGATGAGCCTGGTCTGCAAGGCCATGGAACGTATCATCATGGAACTCATAAACAAAGACATTGGTAACCTCCAAACTCTGGATCCCACCTAGTTTGGGTTTGTGAAAGACAGATCATGCCTCCTGAACCTGATCGACTTCTTTGAGGCAGTCGCCAAAGCTGTAGATGAGGGTAAGGTGGTTCACACAGCCTATCTTGACCTCGCCAAGGCTTTCAACACCATCCCCCATTCTGGAATTATAGCAAAACTCAATAAACTAGGCATAAATCCCTACGTCACAAGATAGGTTGCCAACTGGCTCACTGACAGAACCCACACTGTTAAAGTTGCAGACTCCAAATCTGACCTCAAACCAGTGACAAGTGGAGTACCACAGGGTTCCATCCTGGGACCGCTCCTGTTTGGTATCTACTTCTCTGAAGTACAGGCTAACACAGAAGGCCTCTGGCTAATGAAGTTCGCAGATGACTGCAAACAAGGAGCCATAGTCAAGTCCCCAAATGATGTGAACATCCTACAGAAGGGCCTCTCTGAGACAGATGCCTGGTGTCAGAGCCATGGCCTCAAGCTCAATGTCAAAAAGTGCAGTGTCATCCCCTTTGGTAAAAACTCTGTACCCATGAACTACCACATAGGTAGCAATCTACATAACACTGAATGCGTGATAAGAGACCTTGGGACCCAGGTGGACAGTAGTCTCTCCTTTGATAGTCACATTGCCACAGTAGTCAGGAAGTCCTTCTACATGGCACACCTCATCGTAAAAGGGTTCTCATCCAGGAAAAAACAGGTCATCGTTCCCCTCTACTCGACACTCATTAGACCCATTATAGAGTACAACGCCCCTTTTGGAATGTACCTCACAAGACATCTGCAGCAGCTGGAAAAGCCACAGAAGTACCTCACAAAGAGGAATACTGGACTCAAACAAATGCCCTACACTGACCATCTCAAAAAACTCCAGCTTTACTCCATAACATATCGCCTACTCCGAGGTGATCTCTGCCTAACATATAAAGCTATGTCAAACCCAGAGCTGTTGGACATGCTACACCTAAAGAAATCCCAATCCATCCGAGCTACATGCTCCAGGGACCTAAACCTTGTCACCACAATAAACAGGACATGCTGGAGGGATAGATTCCTATCCCAGAGACTTCCCATACTCTGGAACAGGCTACCCATCTTTGTCAAGCAAAGTTCTTCATTAGCACTCTTCAAGAAAAATCTTGATGAGTGGATGGGAAATAGGAAATACACCCCGGGGATCACTTCTGTGTCTCTGCTTGACAGTGGCACAGGAAAATAACTTTCTTGGGTGGCGTAAGCCAAGGAACCTTGTTGGCTAGGCTTATGTAGGCCCTTGGGCCGATAGCCTAGTACCTACCTATGAACCTATGAACCTATGAACATCAGCAGAGTCTGGTGAGAAGAAGATGGTAATAGCAGTGTCCCACATACTGGTGTAAAATGCTCTCTCTAATGTTAAGCAAGTGCACAAACACACGCACATGCAACCAGTTGCTTGCATTGAGAACAGAACCCCCACCCCCTCATCTAAGTACACCGCCTACAGAACTCTGTATTTAAGGCAAGCACCACAGCTAAAGTCATTCACTTATGCTCCTCTGGCTAGATAAACACACACATACACACACACACACACACACACACACACACACACACACACACACTCACTCACTTCCCAGATGACTGCAGTGAGAACAGAACTTCTACCTATCTAACATCACAGACTAGAGAACTCAGTACTTTACACAAGTGCCATGGTACAAGCCTGACTTTTATAAGGCTGTAGGACAACTTATACTGGATGACATCAGGACTGGATTTTGGAGAGAAGATGTTGGGAGGCCTGCATGATGTGGATGTATAGGCATGTTCAACTGGAAAGATATTTCAACTTCTGCATGTTACCAGACTGATGAATGTGCAACATGTAGTACTTGGTGGTTGTGTTCCAATGTGCAGGTATACCTTAAGAGACAGCTTTACAAACTGTATGCAAGCAAGTGTCCACATTACTACAAATATTGGAACATCTGAATGTGTATTGTCATTCTAAAGATGTGCATGGTATGTAAAACAACAGTTGTTATTAATGTCTGCAGTGTAGTTGATATATTTGTGAACAAGTTCTGAGAGACTAAGGATGCAGTGCATGGGGGAGGTAACAGATGGCTGCATTGTATATATGTGATATTGTCTTAGAAAGGTCTTCATTTTTTCTGTGTTGTTTCATGTCATGAACACTAAATGGACAGTAAACAAAAGTAATACATGCTATTGTCCACTTTGTATAGTGCACCACTGAGCAGTTGGTTTGCATGATGGCTGGCAAAGTATTTGAGCATGTGAGACACACATTTCTACCACTTTCCCTGTTTGCGCATTGTTAAGCAGTTTGCATGTGAGAGGCTCATTGCTAAAATTATGAGATTTACTTTTAAGTATATGAAACACACCTGCTGCTTAGCTGGCTCTGTGGCAGCAGATATAAATGCATTGATATGTTTCTTTTTGAGCCCAGATGATATAGGATTTGAATCCAGTTGTATGTAATACTTTTAAAAAGTAGTGATAATGCAATCAAATTATACTTTACACTACATTCACCCTGTGTTACTGTATGTTGACATAGCCCAGCTTGTTTAAACAGTATTGCATGGAGGTAACTGCACCAGGAAAGAGCTATTCACAGTTGCTTGGCATTTGTGTGAGATGCCAAACTCGGCACAAACATAGAGGCCAAAACGGGAAGGGCTCCATTGATTTTTTTTGCTACTTACTATATATATATATATATATATATATATATATATATATATATATATATATATATATATGTGTGTGTGTGTGTGTGTGTGTGTGTGTGTACACGTGTGTGTTTTTGTGTGATTCTATTTTCTGACCAGATTATAGGTGTTAAAATGGGGTAGCTATCAAAGTGGTATAATGGGAGGCAATCCAGGGAAAGAACAAAGGGAAAGCAGTATAGTAATATGCAGGATGGAGGTAGGAAAGAACCATAGTTATCCATGTGGTAAAATAAAAATATGTACTGAATATTAGCTGAATTTGGACTTCACCTCCACAAAGAGGGGTGACAGCAATGCAGTCATATTGTATAGCCATTTGGACCAAATCAAGTGTATCAAGAAGACACATGTGCGAAATGGAGAGGTATGTATGGGACGATATATTTTTGTGGGACAGGTGCCGATTTTTTTTTTTACTTCAGTAAGAGAGGAATGCTGGGTAAGATACATTGGTATTTCTAGGTCAGGTAAGTTGGGTAGGTGAGGAAGCAAATGCAAACAAACAGGACAAACAAGACAAGACACAGGGATGATGAGGAACATAAAAGTTTGGTGGACACCATGATTGGGGTGAGGGAGGGGACAACTCAAGCTCATGCCCATCAAACATAGGGACAGTGAGAATATAATCTTTGTCCTATCTCCGCTGGCTGCAGGAGTGCTTGACATCTTTTCCTCCTATGGACCATGAGGAAGTGCAGTCTCTCCATCCAGCATAGACATACACCAATGGTGCTGCGCATGAATCCTACACACCAACCCTGGCATCTCCTGGTGAATGATGAAATTTCACCTCTGCCAGTACACCCAGAGGGTACCAAAATACCAGCTGATAAGGTAGTGCTACTTGAGGGTACAGGTAGTGCAGGGGCAGCAGAGGCAGTACTTCCAGGTTGGGTCCAAGATATGCTAGGTGTGGGTGCTAGAGCAGGTGGAGTGGGGTCAAGCTGACCCACTGGGGTTGGCCTACCTCACTGTGCTGTGAAGTATTTAGTGATTTGTTTCATAGGGATGGCATGGAGACATTTTTATGACATATAATAGGAAATAAAAAAAGAGACAAGGGTTGGGGTGAGAGAAAAAAAGAGAGAAAATTAGTACCATCATATGTAACATACAATGCATTATCACAATCTTCTTCTTCTTTTTTCGGCTTTTCCCTGTTAGGGGGTCAATAATGCAACTATTTTATCTGAAATTTTACATTTAAACATACTTTCTAACTACAAACCATAATTATGACTTGTTCAGGTAATCCTTGCAATGTGCAGATATTGTACATATGCTTGGTCCTATTATACAGAGTAAAGTTAACAGTAGGATATTTATGCCACTTGTGTAGAATTTAATGTATGTAATATTATTAAAGTATTGCACTATTTTATACTTGTTACTTATGGTATTTGAACCCACAACCTCTGACAACACTTTTACACTTGACTCCTAAAGTTGGTTTGTGATACAAACTTATGCATGCATACTTGATTTTACAGTTAGGATATGAAAGCTTAACTTGCTACTACTGTAGAGAAAACAAAAACATTTTTCTTTAACTTTTTAAAGCTACAATAATACTTATCTTCTGCTGCATACACCCTACTTGCTTCCCACAGTCTCTCCAGACAATCAGCATGAGCCTGCCTATTTGCCATAATTTCAGGATTAGTTGTGAAAAGAAAAGAAAAGAACAGAAGAGCATTATGCTTACACATTTTGCCTATATTTAGCTTTCTATGTATTATACATTCTCTTTATTAGCATACTTACACAACTGTGGGACATTGCTAGTTTGAAACTCATCCAACTATTGCTTGAGCATATTCCTCTTGCACCTTTTTAGTTTGTTAAGTGGTGCCTACAATGAACTCCAGTGTGTGGGATGCCAGCTGCACTGGATACAGCCTTAGCCAGACTATTCCTAGCTTCAGACTTGTACTGGGAGCCAGAATTCTACCCACAGAAGCCTTTGGCTATGGCACTTTACCAGGAGTCCAGTAAATATTCTGAACTCCTGAACACCCCACCACTGTGCTCTAAATTGGGTACCTTTCTCTCTAATGCCAGTCATATCTAATCCCAAAAGTAGAGCAAAAGCAACTAACAGTATTCCGCCAATTCCTGTTATCGCATTTACTTTTACTAGTAGTGTGCAAACTTGAGCAATGATGCTAACCACATCACATGATATTAAGAGGAAAACAACAGTGCCAAGCAGTGAGGAAAGCATTTCTTTTTAATTGAAAGGTTAATATGACACTTGACATTAGTTTGAGGGATGTCTGCTGCTGCAACTGTTAGGTGATTTAACTTTGCTGACATCCACTGGGAGCATGAATGTTCTGACCTGACATGTTTGTTTAGCTTTATGCACTGCTAAAATTGATTTTTGTAGTGTGGGATAAGGGACAAAACACTTTCTTCCACAGCAATGATTTTTCATCTTTGCTACAGAAGAAGTGCTTCTCAGACTTATTCATGAATCAGTCATAAGTACAGATGACAGACTGAGGTGATAACCATGTATGTGTGTGTGACCTGACAAGGTCCTTGTATATACATTCATTTGTGTATTTGTCTTATTTAAGCGTGAAAGCCAGCCAAGTCCAGATAGCAGAATTATATTCATAGAAACATAGTAGACAGTATACCCTCAGTCATGTATCTGAAACTTCAAACATTGGTGTCTAATTCATATCAGCTCCACTATTTATAATTATGTTTAAAGTGTTATAAGTGATAGTTAATATAATGTGAAATGGAACAACAGTAAAAATGATTGGAATTTCCTGTATTAGAACCCAGGACCATGTGTATGGCAGCCTTACACTTACACCTGCTACTAAAGGAATATTTAAATACCACTTGTATATTTTCCTGTTCATTACTATAAACTGGACTGTCACAACAGTAAAAATATGATGCACTTCCTATATTAGAACCCAGGGCCATCCATATTACAGCCCTACAGTTACACCTGCTGCCACAGAAAAGGTTATATAACAGTTGCATAATTCCCTATTAATTCTCACATTCTGTTTAACCACCACTCAACTCCACTTAGCATGTTTGTGTAGTGCCCAACAGAATTAATAGACTGTATCTGTTTTGAAATTGTTGGCTGTCTGCATCCTATCTGCAGGTATTTGATGGCTGCAGGTGTGAGGAAACTTGCTAACTGCCACTCAACATTACTTTGTTGTATTACATGATGGAAAACAAAAAAATGCAACAATGTTGTAACTCTAACCTGGCTGACACACCCACTTGAGGTAGGGGAGTCTGAATTGCTGTTGTGTTTTCCTTCTCCATACCAGTAATCATTCACAGTTGCAATCCATTAGCAACAAACACTGAAGTAGTGTCTGCACTATTTTCTATCTATGACATGGAGCCAAGTACTGGCATTCAGCAGTTCTAATGAGTTTGCACCTCATTTGCATCTTCACCATGCACAGAGCCCTGAATCTATACTATAAAAAGGGAACCATGTAGCTAGAGAATCTGAAGGTGTGGAGACTTGTTTATGTGGATAACAGAGAAGAAGATATTACTTTTCGATTTATCTGCATCGAAGACTACTGATATTGATAAGGTATGCTTGTATTTTTTCCACTATATACCAGATATGCTGAAATGGCAGTAAAATCTGTTAATATATATATATATATATATATATATATATATATATATATATATATATATATATATATATACTGCGGTGGTGGTGCTGCGGTAGCGTTGTCACCTCACAGCATGACGTTGTCCTGTTCGAGTCTCAGCTAAAGCGTCTTCTGTGCGGAGACATGCATGAATGGGCATACCTTCATTGAAGGTTGTGCATCAGAGCTGGCAACTCGGTACGTAAAAATCTACTGCCAATCATTAGCGGACTGGAGTTCCGCTGTGGCGACCCCTAACCGGGAAAAGCTGAAAGATACAACAACAAATATATATATATATATATATATAGAGAGAGAGAGAGAGAGAGAGAGAGATAAATGTGCATTAGCAAGTGCTACTTTTATCCGTATGCTTTTATTAGGAGTGTACTGTTGGCATAGGCATGTTTGTCAGGGCATTTTACTTTCTCAGGTGCACAGTCTTATTAGCTATCATCACAAGTGATAATGTTATAACTGTTTTTCTCTTTCCAGCCTTCTGTTATTATTTCTGTGAAATGTAAATGCCCTTTATTGTCCATGACACAGGGGTGTTAGCCTTCTAGAATGGCCCATACACACCTCTAGGGGAGTGCTGGCCATGGGTAGACATGACTGGCAATTGCACAAAATAATGTTCTGTGGTAAATGTGTACACATGTTTCAGGGACAGTTTATTTGATAGCACTTTTAGCATTTCACTGGTGGATTGTTAGCAAAATGTGTCATTTTCCTGTTGTTTTGGGGGTGTGGGAGCCAAGTTGCATTTCTGTGTTGGCACAAAAAAGACTTGCTATTATTGCTGTCCTTGTTTTGGATCCAACCTTGCTTTACAACCACACAATTCTTTTTTATATTTGAATATATTGACTGCTTTATGTTTCTCCAGTGGGTAATAGTGAAATACTACCTTTAATGTATTATATCAAAGCAGGACTTTTATTTATGTGATACTTATGTGTATTATCCTTCTTTTGTGTTTTATTTCACCTAGGACTATGTCACCAAGGCATCCCAATCCATGCAAACCCCCCTTCAGTGACACGCAGAATGAAGTATTGTGGAAGCATTTAGGTGACATGGTGCCTTTCTACTTGAGAGGGGACATGTGGATATGTCTGGCAGAATGCAAATTTGGCAGCAGATAGTGGCTGATGTGAATGCAGTTGGTGGCCAGAGCAGGACATATGATTAAGTGTACCATACGTCCACTGACGTGATTTAATCGTTCATCGACCTAGAGGAAAGCAGCTCCAGTGGCCTATGGGTGGATGGCTACTGGGGGTGGCTGCTACACAGCCACCACTGACATCAAATGAAGAGTTCCTTTCCACTGTCAGGGATCCAGACAGCTCACTGAAATGTGCACAACAACATGCCATTAACGTTGATGCTGCTGTTTTAGGTAGGACAAGTATCTCCTAAGAGGAGCTTCCTGGTAGGCTTACCTATCAGAAATATTAAATACTTCTTGTACAGTAAAATATTGGCACCAATACTTAAGTTCTATTTAACATTAAATTGCTTTTGGGGGGAGGGGTATAGTTGTAGATTGATACAGCTAACAACACATTCTGGTTGATTACACATGGGATTGGGGTGGATGTGTCATCCAAGTTCCATATAAAGTGCAAAAAGTTTTCATCCCCTTTGTTACCATTCATTGTGATGATGGTATCCTTACCTTTTGCTTAACTTCTTCCAGGACCTTCCAGCATAGGAAGCCTACAATCATCTGCACATGGTAAGCCAAACATTTTATGTCAGTACTGATGAGCAGTTCAAAAAAATATTTAGTTTGTGATGTGGGTGTCAGGACTGTTGTGCATATCACTGTACTGTCTGTGATAGTGGCAACACAGTTAGTTAGCATATACTGAGCTGTAGTAGCATGGGTATTATTTTTCCTGTGTTTGATGCTTATTATCAAATGTGATCCTGACAGTGGAAGTGTGAGACTCCTACCATCTGATGTCAGAGTATTAGCAGACTCTGGTGATGATGGTGGTCAAACAAAGGCTCAATCAGGGGGGTGCAGAGGTTGAATTTGGCACTGAGGTTGACATTTAGCCATCCCCTGTAATTCCATCAGACACTATGCCAACCCATTCCAGTGAGCCCTCAGATATTGGACAGGTGGAGGATGAGACACTCAATCAGGGTAGTGTGAATACCATTGCTTCATTGCCTGGTGACTCTGGCCATAGCCAAAGTGTGGGAAAGGTGCCACACAGGAGGGTTATTAGGGGTGCTCGGAGGAGGCCTGCTGCCTATCCACCACCTGATCCAGGTGTATCTTCTCATGCCATTCGACATATGTTTAGGGCTATCTTGGAGGCACAGACATGATTTAATAGGTCCTCCAGAGAAATACTTAGGGTTGATGCTGTGGCACAGACTGACATGCATGACTTCCTCCACTGTCTTGCTGGTTCAGTGGATTGGATGAATAACATGTTGGAATGGGTGGTGTTTGTGATGGAACGTCTGCTGAGAAGGGGATGGTATAGGTCAGCCACATCATTTGATGTTAGCCGATGTGGCCATGCCTGATCACAGTCCCATAGTGACACTACTTCCACTGCTTCATCAGTGGTTGAGGTGTCAACACCCAGATGTGGCAGGCTATGGGGTCGTGGTCATGGCCATCTCATGAGGGGAGCTCATCCAGCAGACAACAGTCATGTTCAAGTAGCAGCAGCAGTGCATCTGACTGTGGGCATGGACATGCCAGTGCAACTCCTGGCCCAGCCTGTTCTCATGGTCGGGTATGACAACAATGAACTGCCACCTCTACCATGCATGGTTCACACCTGTCTGACACACTAAGATGCAGAGCTAGCACAGAGCTGGGCGGTGTTCTTGCAGACACTCACACACCAATTTCACCTGGAGGGCCCATACAGACACACACACAACAGTTACATGGTTCAGCCGTGAAGCTTAAAGCTCATTCTGTCTCACTGGCCATTTATTACATCATCCAAATGTCTGCCTGCTTCTCTTTCTTATTCGCACACACTCACTTACCTTTTTTGTCATTCTAGACTTCCTGCCCCTCACACACAATAACCAGTGCAAGTGAAGATAACTGTGCCATATCCTTCTTTTCTATCTTTTAGATTCAGAGATACTTAAGTTTTGTGTCCGATCTTAAGGGTGCATAGTTGACTTAGTGATTAGTATATCTGTGTTTGTGATGTTGTTTTGCTAATTGTACTTTTGACATATTTTGGTCTTAGAAAGTTAGACAATTGATAGAATCAAAAAATTTTTTGCATCAGTATTTTTAAGAATCTTCTGAGGGTTGTGACATCTAAAACTGAAATGTGTCTCATTACTTTCTAACTGCTATCTTTAATGACTTTCCAGTACAAAAGTATGAGGCCAAACCGAGGACATTCAGTGAGCATCAGTAATTTTGAGAGGTATGAATGTGTGAATCTTTGCTGTCTGAGGCCTATTACTTGATATAGGACACATGTATTCACATATGTCTCTGCTGGCACATGCTGAAGTCATTGCTGTACAAATCACCCACCTTTTACTTATTGACATTACCAAGTAACAACATACAAGGTTAAGACATTCATTTGTATTATTATACAATTCTGTTTTAACACTCCAGGTTCAACACTTAGCCTGTAATTCCAGCAGTTGCTACAGTTAGGGCTGAGTCTGTTTGAAGCCAGAAGAACATAGGCATTACATTGGTAGGTAAAGGCTGTGAGCATTGCCTAGCATCAATGTTGCTATATGTATGAGCATAGGATGCAGGTTTTAGCCCCTTAGGTGGTGAGTGAGTGTGCTATGCATTGCCACTTAGCCAATGCAAGGGCATATTGAGCTTGCTTATGTCTGGCTACACCCACAGTAGCTGCTGGTTCTCCCTTTGACTACTCATCTGCATGTGGTTGTGCTGACCTTGTATTGGTGGTGGGATGTGTGCCCCTTCCCCTTGTTGATCATGCTGAAGCTGTTTTCTCAGGATGATTTTGTAAGCATGGCACAGATGGTAAATATTTCAGTATATGTACGTGGATTGTACTGTAGGGCTCCACCAGATGTATCTAGGCAGCCAAACCTCAACTTCAGCAGCCCAAACACATGCTCTATGATAGTTCTTGTTTGAGCGTGTGCCTTATTATGGCATTCTTCAGTGGGCGTGTGTGCATTTCTGATGGATGTCATCAGCCATGGTTCCAGTGCCTAACCTGCATCCCCCTGTAAATGCCCCGTGGGTTATCACCCTTAATAAACATCTGATACAGTTTGGAGGTGTGCCAGATATGTGAATCATGGTAACTGCCTAGGTTGCCAGCACATGCATTCAAGATGATTCCCTAAGCATTACACATGACTTGGTAGTTAATGGAGTGGACGCTTTTCTATTTATGTAGACCCTTACCTGTTCACCATGTGTTGCCTTGATTTCTATATGTGTACAATCTATGGCAACCAGTACTTCAGAGTAGTGTGCTACAGGGTAGAACTCTTTCATATTTGTGGCTCTGTCTTCAGAAGTACAAGAAAAATATATGTGGTCACTGGCATGTTGGAGCATAGCATTCAGGAATTGCTGGAGGATCCTGAATGCTGATGCCTGTGACACCCCCAGCATGTCCCCTGTTGGTCTCTGTAGCTAAAATTTTAAATGCTACACATACCTTTGTCTCCACTGGTATTGGTTCCCCCATTGTTTGCCCTGAGTCTGAGTTGAGGACGACAGAGTTTCCAAAGTTCCTATAATGCATCTCTATCCACCCTGAAGTGCTCTACAATTTCTACCTCATGCAGATTGTAATAAGTTAAATGGGGTCTGAAAACTCTTCTCCTTCTTGGCCTTGGTCTATTAGCAGCAGCAGAAGCATAGACTTCAGCCTGTTGCACATACACATGAATTAAAGCCACAGCAGCTCCTAACATTCTTTTTGTGCAGACTCCTTTAAGTGGTTGTATTCCAATAGGTTTTTGAATTCACAGGGAAAACCAGCACTGTGTCTACATGGTTGCTTTATAGCTTGTTGAATAACTCCTCCATCTTAGATTGGTAGATAAACAGCTGCTTATGCTGTATTTAGCGCACACAGTCTTATCAGACTATGTGTGGTTTATTGAATCTTTCTGTTTGACTGAGTTAATGAAATTTAATTTGAAAAATGATTTCTGCACCTGACAACAGATAATATCAGCAGACATGATTGATGGTTACTGGTGTGGCCCCTTTTGGATTTTGATTATGCAAATTTATTTATGTTCCTTCAATAATACTTTTATGGGGCTATATTAGAACTTCGAATGTTCTAATATCAAACCCTATTCAGCAAAAGCTGAAAACATCGAACATACAGAACAGCAAATTTTTTCCTAGGGAAAAAATTTGCTGTTCCAAAACACATACACACAACACAAGCACACCAAACAAACAGTAATCCACACACATGCACCTAAAATTTTACACCTAACCCTACACTAAACTATACACACACCACTAACTATCCACTTACCTTAACCCAAACCCTAACCCTAAGGTCTGTCACTATCGCACACTCACTTCGCCCGCTCCCTAACCCTAACTCACCTACCCCACCCTAACCCTCACGTCCACACAATCATACACTTACCTGACCCACGCCCTAACCCAAACTCACCTAACCCGCCCAACCCTCACGTCCACATAATCGCACACATACCTAACCCGCACCCTAACCCTAACTAACCTAACCCACACTCAATAGCACACTTATCTGAACCCGACCTGAAACTTTCCACCACGGCACTGAAAATACCAAAGCAGCAGAAACAGACAACTGGATTCTTTCCCTAGGAAAAAAATTGGTTTTCTGTTGCTTTGATATTTTCAGCTTTTGCTGAATAGGGTTCGATATTAGAACATTCGAAGTTTTGAAACTTCGATGTTCTAATATAGACCCACTTTTATGGATATGTTGATTCTCTTGTTTACTTTTGCAAAAGAGGTGCTCAGAACCCCATGGCTTCATACAGGATCTACATAATAACAGATCAGACCTGCCAACCGTCCCGAATTACTCGGTTTTTACCGAGTTTTCGGGTCCAAATGAAGGGGTGCCACGATTCCCGAGTGGCACCCCCTCATTTCCGATTTCTTTGCTTTTGTTTTTTTATTTTTTTTAATTTTCGTGCTGTCGGAGCTGACGTCATCACGTGCGTGATGACGCCAGTTCCGTCAGCACTACCAGCCAGTCGAAATTGAGCTCCTTGAGCTAAGTCATTATTTCCGGCTGGCTGCAAGCAGTTGCTGCTGCCGAGAATTTGAAAAGCTGCTTTGCCGCCGTTTTGAACAGAAACGCTAGTGAGAGGGACTTAAATCAAGCTGCTTTCCTTCCATTCATTTTTAATCTTCTGCTGCCTGTGAGAGGAAGGGACTTTCTGGGACTATGCTGCCTAATGTCTGTTGCTTGCCCGAGCTACTTTGTGGCTTTGCTGCTGTTCATGCTGGACTTAGGTAAGTCCTAAAATAAATTAGAAAATGTTTTCAGACGTTTTGATGCATGGCGCAGTTTATTATGTCTATACTTAATATTTAATGTATGGGTTATGAGTTGTCCAAAATTTTGTAAGGGAATGATAGAGAGATAATTTTTATATATATTTTTTAGTTTGTAGAATTTAATGTAGCCCTCCAGTCCCAATCGTTATTAATATGTGAGTTATTTACTGAATAATAGTTAGTGTATATAAAATCTATTCATAATATTGGGCTAAAGTATATGGTTTCAAGTACGATAGTTATAGGATGTTTCCAGGCCATAAGTGAATGGCCATCGTACTGTTCATATTTCTATACCCATAGCGAAGTATTGCTTAGACCATTCTGGAGAGTGGACTAGTATCAAATGATATAGTTTTTATATATTAAGAAACACGAATGTTCCCGATATCATATAATTTCCTATTCTACTTGAGAGCTTGATATAGACTTAAACCACACTAGAATTTATAGTTTACATGTTTTAGATTTCCAACAGTTTTTTAAGAGGATATACTGATAGTTTTATTTCCGAAAGGTAGAATTATACTTTCAGTATAATACTTGATAGGTAACGCTTCTTATATATCACACATTTTTGTGCATGTATCTATACAGTACTTAACATGAATCTCTTAATAACAATTTATATTTGCAATAGTTCTGCAGTATAAAATGGTTTTGTTAGAGCGTTGCATTGTTATGCAGAATGATTGTAAATAGGCAGTACAATTCTTGCATTTTATACGCCAGTTTTAATGTCTGAGAAATTAAGGTTTTAAATAATATGCCTATCTAAAAGCTTCAGTAGGTGAAGATGTATTATGAGCAGGCATTTTTGCATATATATGCCTGCAAAAATAAACAAATGTTATTCATTATACAATACTGCAGCGTTTTAGAAGTGATACGATTTTAAAAGTTAATTGTTTAATGCATATGGAAGTAGACTTTTATGATAGAAATGTTCTGAATTGGGCAGTTTTGTAATTATTGGTTCATGCATTTCATTGCCTACAGTACAGCCTACTGGAAAAATGTTCATTCAGACAATACATTTAAAATGTGGTCTGTCTAACAAGTGTGCTGTTTTATACAAGGAATATAACTTAATAAAGTCAGGTGTATCAAAGAAAAGAACACATGTATGTTTCTTGTTTTGTGTGCAAGGGGCCAATGATTTGAAAACAGCCCAACGGTAATCTTTATCCACCACTGGTTAGATGCATTTTCTTTGGATGTGGTGCAGGTTTCAATGCTGTTTCAATGAATGTGAGTTTCAAGGGCAGAGAAGTTTTAATGCAAAGTCTATTTTCATTGTGAGACAGTATTGCTTTGTTTATCAGATGTCTGTTAGTGTTTGTGCATTGATGTGCCTCAAAATATAAAAATAAAATCCAAATAATCATTGTAGAAGTAAAGCAGTATGCACACACTGGTGTTTATGGGGCCAAATAGCCAGATAACGGGACATTGGAATGGCTGCAGGGGGACTCTGGTGCCATATTTTGGTTGTCTGTTCGTCAATTTGTGTTCGAAAGTTGGTATCCCACAATTCCATTGGAGTGGGTGGGGTTACGTAATTATGTATGTAAATTATATGTTAATCAGTGTACAGATTTGTACCTATTTTTCATGGTCCTTGTCCAGATTTTTGATGATTCCAGGTTGAGAGGTATGTAACAGATGCAGCATGAAAGAAGAATTCTTCCTAGAATGTCAAAATCTACTGATACTGTTACGTTCAACATAAAACATAACTTGCACAAATTTAATTACATTGTTGATCACTAAACTGTGTGACATCCATGTATGGATATACATATCTATATATAAATATAGATATACTGATGAGCCACAAATACATCCAAGGATCCAACCAAAGTATAAGGAAGCAGCAGGTACAAGTCAAAATCAATGAGAATACAGGCTTCTATTAGGTGAGCGCGTTCATGGTGTCATACCACTTCTTCAGACCTTTAAAAAACAATACTACAATCACACATTTTACATAGCAAGCATTAGAAAACAACCTATCAACAGGTCTATCTTGTTAAACAATTAAAATCTTATTAACATTCTAAAAACTTTAAAGTGACACTACAGCCAACATATCGCTTCAGAGACTATATAAGCATCTCATACTTGCTTATATAGTTTCTAAAGACATATAATCTTATTATACAACATACATTAGTATAAAAGTGATTAAATGTAGTGACCATAAAACATAAAATGTGAAATGAAATGTAAAAAAATGAAATATTTACTAATATGAAAACCTAATAATATGTTACATATATATATATATATTTGCATATTATTTATATAAGGGCCTATGCCTCAAGACAGGTTTAATAGGAATTCTGTCATTTAAGCCCTTACCTTTATCTGCACAAAGTCTTATAATCCAACGGGTCTCAGAAATCTCTGTGATATTTACAGCGTCTCCTCCTTTTTCACTTTCATTAACAATTTCTTTTTTTTTTTTTTCAATAATTTTTATTTATTCTTTTCATTAATCTAAAATAGCGTACATAATAGCACAGGTAGAGGTAAGACCTCTTCACAGTAAGCAGTTATTATACATTGAGGGTAGTACAAAACAGAAATAAAACAATCAACCAATACTATTTACATTATATACATAGATGCTTTCAATATTCGAGGGAAAAATTGATACAATTCAGTGGGAGTTGTTGTGATTGTGCATATACCTTAGGAAAATAAAAAGGAACAGAAAAAAGAAGAAAATTTCTTGGTCTATGGCTATAATTTAGTAAGGGATCTCCTATTTGTATTTAAGTCTGATACGTTGTCATGTGCTAGGCCAGAATAATATTGAAGATTTGTTCCCATAATTTCCTGTGATTAATGTTTTTATTCCCTTTATCTATTAGGATTTTATGGGCTAAAAGATGTTTAGTCACCATTAATTTGAAATTCTCGCGGGATGTGTTATTTAGGTTAAGCCAATTGGTTGCTATATAGAGTTTCAATAAGAGAAAGATATTGGTCATAGTAATTGCTTGAGTTTTAGAGATATTATTTGGTAGAATATGTAGAAGAGTAAATTCCCAGGTGAGTGTGGATGTCTGATAGCCCATTTTTTGCAATTGGAATTTAAGGGAGTTCCAAAGTTTAAATACACATTTACAGCTCCAGAGTAAATAGATTATATCAGCCATTTGAATTTTACAATGAGGACAAAGAGGGGATTTTGTAGAGTTAAATTTATGTAAGATAGCTGGTGTGAAATATGTGTTGCTATAGATCATCAGTTGGGTAAATGCCAATTTCTTAAGCGGTATGGATCTATTTGTTAAGTTAATAGCTTGGTTTAGTTGAAGGGTATTGATGGATGGGTTGTTCTTTCTCTAGTAATCTGAGACAAGCAAATCTTTTTGGAATTTAATGTCTAATTAGTTTGTATGTATTAGTGATATATTTTTTAGTAGAGAAGATGGTTTTCCATAGAGAGTTACAGGTTGTAATATCATTGTTGTTCATATTGTAATTTTGTAAATAGTTGGTACATAATTCTTTAATTTGCTTTAGAATCACTGTATAGGATTTGGGGAGGTTCCAATGATTCCTTATTTCTTGTATAGAGTCATTAATGTATGGGTATATATCTTGTATGGTTATATTAATTAATTTAGGGAAGGAATTCAGGTTTAGAGACTGATTGTTTATTTTAAGGTTGGGATTTTTGTGTAAGGGTTGTAGCATCATCATAGCTTGAGTTAAATTTAGATATTTGAAGAGTTTTTGAGTTAATAAAATAGAGTGTTTCAGTGATTCTAATATTTTGCACGGTTTTATTAAATTTGTATTTAGAAATGGCAAGGCTTTGGGGTTGATATCCAAGCTTTTGATATGTTTTTGGTATATTATTATCCACACTGGGGACCAGTCTTTGTTCTTTGGGTTGTATTCAGCTATGCGCAGTACTCTATTAGCGTTTGTAATTAGGTAATATGTCTCGAAATTGGGAAGGTCTAGACCACCTTTACTTTTTGGGGTTGTAAGTTTGATATATGAGATTCTGTTTTTTTTTTTGGTTCCCATATAAATTTTGCAAGCAAAGTGTAAGTTTAATCATTAACAATTTCTATAACTAAGAACCTAAACGTGTGTGCAGAGCCCTCTTTAAAAACATGTTTAGCTAATACATTTGTTAAACTCTGATTCCAAATATTCAAAAGGTGTTCACGTATTCTAAATCTAAATTCTCTATTCGTTTTCCCTGTTTAAAAACAGGAGCATGTGTTGCACACTGCTAAATACACTATATTTTTGCTGTTACTATTCACTGTGCTCTAAATTTCACCTCCCTTCCAGTGTCAGGGTGTTTGAATCTATTACTTATCAATGAAACCACATTGGTTGCATTTGTTACAAGGTACTGTGCCCATGTTACCATCACATACCTGTTTAGTATCTGTTGGATAACATAAATATCTTTTCAATGATTTCTTATTTTTGAAAAGAAAATTGGGCTCATCACCCACTATCTCTGATCTTCAAATCATGTGTAAGAATAGGCCAGTGCTACTTCACTGCTCCTGTTACCAAAGTCATACTTCTCGAATATTGAACTGGATTATAAGACTTCATGCAGATAAAGGTAAGGGCTTAAATGACAGAATTCCTATTAAACCTGTCTTGAGGCATAGGCCCTTATATAAATAATATGCAAATACATATATATATATATATATATATATATATATATGTAACATATTATTAGGTTTTCATATTAGTAAATATTTCATTTTTTTTACATTTTATTTCACATTTTATGTTTTATGGTCACTACATTTAATCACTTTTATACTAATGTATGTTGTGTAATAAGATTATATGTCTTTAGAAACTATATAAGCAAGTATGAGATGCTTATATAGTCTCTGAAGCGATATGTTGGCTGTAGTGTCACTTTAAAGTTTTTAGAATGTTAATAAGATTTTAATTGTTTAACAAGATAGACCTGTTGATAGGTTGTTTTCTAATGCTTGCTATGTAAAATGTGTGATTGTAGTATTGTTTTTTAAAGGTCTGAAGAAGTGGTATGACACCATGAACGCGCTCACCTAATAGAAGCCTGTATTCTCATTGATTCTGACTTGTACCTGCTGCTTCCTTATACTTTGGTTGGATCCTTGGGTGTATTTGTGGCTAATTTTTACATTTGGTTTATTATTCTTGGATCCATTTATACAAACATTGGCCATTTTTGTGTTTTCTATAGATATACTGATATTGATGCTAAAATACACACACACACACACACACGCACACGCACACACACACACACACACACACACACACACACACATATATATATATATATATATATATATATATATATAAGGTACAAAATGACAGTGGAGGCAGGATCTGTTAAAAACATTGGTCTATTCAGTGATTTACAATTTAAAATAGTAAAATTTTGTTTTTTCAGTTTCACAAGAAACTAAATGGTACCTTTGTAAATTTCTCATACAATCCCTCTAGGATATAGGCTAACTTGTAAAATAAAGTCTATGGCTACAGGAGTCTCATAGGCCCAATATTCAGTGCTAAAAAACATGTAGTCCTAAAAGGTGTACTCCACAGGTTAACCCCAACCGGGCTATCTTACTCCACAGTTCCTGGTCTTCCTTCACATAGAGATATTCCGTCAGATGATCTTCCATATAAGAAACTAACATACTGAATTTAGCCCTACTCCCTTTTATACCATATTAATTGGCAATTAAGGCCCTGTGATTAAGCTCATTTTTGTGAGATTATTTCTACTCTACATACTACAGTATACACTCTGAGTACACATTTAAAGCCGCACATACATTTTCTATAACTAACATGTTACAACTACTCTCCCACCTGTACAAAACCAGGGGTGTTGGATATATTAATGATAGATTGTAAGCTCTGGATTACCCATCAGCATTTCTGTTGGCCAGGCTGGGTCTATGGTATACTGAAATGATGGCAGAGAAATTTCCCACAGACACAACTTGGTATTTACTGTTAATTTACCAATAAGCATTTCAAACAAACATGAATCTAACCCCAAACTGAAATGCCTACCCAAAAAGTAGCATTTATTTCAAGGTATACAAAGCCCACTTTATTGCTAGATAGTGTTTTCCAATAACTAAGTATCTCCTTTCTGCTTTACACAGCTTCTTGCTGATACAGCATTCAGGCTACCACTAATTTAATTGTTTTGGGACAGCACTTTAATGTAGTGGTATATAGGATCATAGGAGTTTACTAGGCTATTGGCCTGGAGGCCCTTATAAGCCTAGCCAAGAGTTTAGCCCATGTTTAGACAAATCAGCACCCGATGCCCCTGTCCAGCAGGGATACGGGTGGAATCCCATGGATGTATTTTCTATTTCCCATCCAGTTATCCAGGTCATGCTTAAAAAGAGGTAAAGAGATACTATGCTTGACATGGAGAGGAAATCTATTCCACAGATGGGGGAGTCTCTGGGACACAAATCTGTCCCAACAACAAGTCCTATTGATGTCACAGACCAGGTTGAGGCCACACGTGCGGGTTACTTGAGTGGAGCTTGACTTGCTGATATGCAGCAGTCCCATCAATGTGGGGTCCGAGATCACCTTGTATGCCAGACAGAGGTCACCTCTGAGGAGTCTGTATGAAACTGAGTAGAGAGATAGGGCTTTCAGCCTATCTGTGTATGGTAGATTTTTGACACCTTGGATTCTCCTGGTGAGGAACCTCTTTGGTCTCTCCAGCTGCTGCATGTGCTTTGCAACGTACATGCCGAATGGGGTGTTGTACTCAATAATGGGCCTTATAAGGGAAAAATACAGGGATGTTATGACCTCCTTGTCCCTGGATGAGATACTCTTCCTTATGACGTGGGCCATGTAGAAAGCTTTCTGTACAATGGAAGCAACATGGTGGTCAAAAGTCAAGTTGCTATAAATCTGGCTGCCCAAATCCCTCATGACTGATTGTGTGCTTAGGACATTGTTATTAATGTGATAATTTGTGAGGACATCACTCTCCCTAAAGGGGATGATGATGCAGTTTTTGGTACTCAGCTTGAGATCATGTTTCTGGCACCAGTCATTTGTTTGGGTGAGACCCTGTTGGAGGATGTCCACATCACTAGGGGAATTGATGACAGTGCCTAGCTTGCAGTCATCTGCAGACTTGGTCAGCCATCGCTGGCTGGTTTTGGCCTACATCTCAGAAATGTATACCCAAATAACAGAGGCCCCAAGACCGAACCCTGGAGTACTCTGCTCAATATGGGTCTACTGCTTCAGGTGGCTTCCACTATTTTGACTAGGTGGGTTCTGTCAATGAGCCAGTTAGCTACCCATCTGGTAACATACAGATTGATGCATAGTTCAAAGAGTTTATCTGTTATGCCTGAGTGGGAATTAGTGTTGAAGGCTTTGGCCAGGTCAAGGTAAGCAGTGTGCACCATCTTCCCCTAATCCATGGCTTTGATGACTGTCTCAAAAAAGTCGACCAAATTTAACAGACTTGATCGCCCCTTAACAAAGCCAAAATGTGTGGGATTGAATGCTTTAGGGTTGCCAATGTCCTTGTTAATGAAGTCCATGGTAATTCATTCCATGGCCTTGCAGATGAGGCTAGTTAGGTTGATTGGGTCTTTAATTTCCTGGATCGGGATAAGGTAGACTCTAGCAAAATCAGAAGTTACTAACACAGGTTCAGAAAAAGGATATATTTTTTAGTTCATTAAATGCTCTGTCTGACTCAAGACAGTCACTTTGAGAACAGCTTTTTCTTTGTGTGATCTACCAAAAGGCCATTTTCACAAAATTAGGGAAAAACTTTCTATAGTACCCGGCTAGTCCAAGGTAAGCCTTCACTTATATTTTACTAGAGGGTATAGGGCTGTTTTTTATGATCTCTATCTTTTTTAGTTGTGATCCTACCACCCCACTTCATATAAGGTACACCAGGTTCTTAAATTCCAATATACTTTACAATCATGTCTGACTGTCTTATGGATTCTACCACATGCTGCACTTTACACAAGGGAGATTCCAAGCCCTCTAAATTAATGGCCATGTCATCCAGATATGCTGCAGTATATCAGGAGTGGGGCTTCAATATTTTATCCATCTGTCTTTGAAAAGTGACTGTGGCGCCATGTAAACCAAATAGTAACACTGTATTCACTGAAATAGACATCAAGGGTTACAAATACAGCCTTTGCTTGGCACAGTAGGTAAGTTACAAACTAAATGTATGTCCTGCCCGTATGGCAACTGCACAGCTCAAAACAAAATGCAAAAAATAAAACAAAAGCCAGCAGATATAGGCAAGCTGTATAATTTTATTAGCTTGTTTTAAAGCATAATAAACAGACCAGTTTCAGCTCATTAAAGTCTCAGCCTTCTTCAGTGTTTAAAATAAAATGAGAACAATAGTCCCTATTATAGTGAACTACAAATTGATGTCAAAACATGATTGGTTCCTTACAAATGTTCATTCATACCAGGTGCAAATAAGGCTCCTAGCTTAATTATCCATTTCTTTTCTTTTGAGTCCAAAAGGCTATGCCATCTGGCTTTATTAGCCCTGTTTCCCATGATTTTGTCAGTAACTGTAAATCTGAATGTAGCATTAGGATGTTTAATGGTATGTTTGTATAGTGCACCACTGGGTTTTTTATTTCTAATCCCACTAAAGTGTTCCGAAATACGGATCCTAAGGGGTCTGGATGTCTGTCCAACATAAAAAGCATGGCAACTATAGGTAACTAAATAAATGAGCCAGTCTGTCCCACAATTTGCAAAGAACTGAATCTGAAAGACATTGCCTGTATTACTGCTAGAAAACTCCTTAGTTTTGTTCATAGCTTTACAATGGGTACAGTGGCCACAAGGTACACAACCTGTAAGTAAGTCCCCAAACATAGTCCATTGTCCAGAAACCCCTGTGGTTTGGTTGATGTGTTTATAGTGGCTCAACTGGGACCCAATGTTTCTCCCCCTGCGAAATGAGAATAAACACTTGTCTCCCAAAATGGTGGAAAAATAGTCATCTGCTCTTAATATGTTTCAATGTCTCTGGACAATGTTAAGTAAAGTTTCTATGTTCCTACCATAAGTAGTAACCAGACGGATCACAGATTGTTGGTCGATCCCTTGTTCTTTGTATTGTAATGTATCTGACCTATCTAATAAAGAAACCGAATTACTACCACTCAGGACGTAACTCATTTGGTACCCTCTGTCCCTAAATCTGTCAATAAGGTCATCCCTATACTGTGCATAACTATCAGGCCCAGGTCAATCTTGAAAAGAACATCAAATTCCAGTTCTAACTATGAGATCTCAGGGGATGAGTCATCATCTATAACTGATGTCGATATACAGCACCCCAGGGACTCACCAGTATCCAAAAAATTGGCCCCTTTAGATGAAGGCAGGTTAGGGGGGTAGGAAACACAACAGAAATGGGAAACATGGATATCTTATTGGAACTATTGACTCAGAAATAGCAACTCAAAATAATGTCTTGAATAGCTCTAATGTAATATTGTCTGATGTACAAATAAAGATTCTTAATAAGGGATTGAATTTCATTCCTGTTTTTTTTGTTCCGGAAGATCGACTAGCTCAGGATGTTACAGCCTTTTGTAGATTATTGAATTTAAGAATGTTTTACAAGGATTCTGATAATCAGACAAGTGAAGACAGGTTCAGGTATCAAAAATCTAAGTTTATCTCCCCAATGCATTCCAATGTACTCATGTTCCAGACTGCAGTTTTGAAAGATCTACACTACAGCTCTAGGGACTATATATGTAAAGTGAATGATCTCTCAAAGACTCAACAAACAGCTTTACATGAACTGGTGGATCATAAGGACTTGGCTATACTACCAGCGGATAAGGGGGGAGCAGTGGTGGTCATGAACTGGGAACAGTATAATGAGGAGGCTATGAGACAATTGGGTGATGGACGGTACTATGTGAAGATGCCCCTTGATCCTACTCAAAAATTCAAGAAGGAAATTGACCAATTTTTGGCCTTAGCTAGGGAGGAGGGTATTATCTCGGACTTTGATTTACAACAACTAATGGTCCCAGATCCAACAAATCAATATATTTACTTCCTCCCCAAGATACATAAGGATCTTCATCACCCACCTGGTAGACCTATTGTCTCGGGCAGGGGCTCTATCACTGAACTCCTATCACAATATTTAACTTTAAAGTTACAACCCTTACTTAAGTGGGTACATTCCAGTCTTCATGACACCGCTGAGTTTCTCCAGATTATAGCTGATACACAATTGGAACCTGGCTACTCTATACCCTAGATGTGTCAGCATTGTATACAAACATACCACATTGGGCGGGCTTGGATGCCCTAGAAAACTGGTTGAACAAGTCAGATCTTTACCCTCCAGGTATAAATACTTTAATTATCGGGCTTGCTGAACACATACTAACTAAGAATGTCTTTTTTTACCGTGACCAATGCTTTTGGCAAACTAAGGGGACAGCCATGGGGGCTTCTTTCGCCCCCATTTACGCAGATTTATTCATGGCTTATGTCGAGGAGTTCATCATTTATGATAAATCCCACAACATTTACATAAATGAAATTGACATTTGGAGGAGGTTTTTGGATGATTGCTGGATGGTATGGAGATCGGATGAGAGTTATCTGAAGGAATTCGTTGGTTATCTTAACGAAAACAAATGGGGTATTCAATTCACTGTTAGCTATCATTCCTGTAGGAACACTTTTTTGGATGTATTGATTACTAGGAATGCAGATCACACCCTAGATACACAGGTATATAAGAAATACCCCCAATACAATTCCCTTCTCCATGCCTCCAG
Organism: Protopterus annectens; assembly: GCF_019279795.1. Lineage (NCBI taxonomy): Eukaryota > Metazoa > Chordata > Ceratodontiformes > Protopteridae > Protopterus > Protopterus annectens. The sequence goes on along the minus strand of NC_056743.1, from coordinate 1,528,353,472 downwards.
CTTTCATCCACCTCACATCTGCAGAAACATACCCAAGTCCCAATTTCTTAGAATGAAACGTATTTGTTCCAAGCCTGATAGTTATGCACAGTATTGAGGGATGACCTTATTGATAGATTTAGGTACAGGGGGTACCAAATGAGTTACGTCCTGAGTGCTAGTATTTCGGTTTCTTTATTAGATAGGTCGATACATTACAATACAAAGAACAAGGGATCAACCAACAATCTGTGATCCGTCTGGTTACTACTTATGATAGAAACATGGAAACTTTACTTAACATTGTCCAGAGACATTGGAACATATTAGGAGCAGATGACTATTTTTCCACCATTTTGGGAGGCAAGTGTTTATTCTCATTTCGCAGGGGGAGAAACATTGGGTCCCAGTTGAGCCACTATAAACACATCAACCTAACCACAGAGGGTTCTGGACAATGGACTATGGCTGGGGACTTACTTACAGGTTGTGTACCTTGTGGCCACTGTACCCATTGTAAAGCTATGAACAAAACTAAGGAGTATTCTAGCAGTAATACAGACAATGTCTTTCAGATTCAGTTCTTTGCAAATTGTGGGACAGATTGGCTCATTTATTTAGTTACCTGTAGTTGCCATGCTTTTTATGTTGGACAGACATCCAGACCCCTTTGGATCCGTATTACAGAACACTTTAGTGGGATAAGAAATAAAAATCCCAGTAATGCACTATACAAACATACCATTAAACATCCTAATGCTACATTCAGATTTACAGTTATTGACAAAATCATGGGAAACAGGGCTAATAAAGCCAGATGGCATAGCCTTTTGGACTCAAAAGAAAATAAATGGATAATTAAGCTAGGAGCCTTATTTGCACCTGGTATGAATGAAAATTTGTAAGGAACCAATCTTGTTTCAACATCAGTTTGTATGTTCACTATAATAGGGACTACTGTTCTCATTTTATTTTAAACACTGAAGAAGGCTGAGACTTTATTGAGCCAAAACCGGTCTGTTTATTATACTTTAAAACAAGCTAATAAAATTATACAGCTTGCCTATATCTGCTGGCTTTTGTTTTATTTTTTACAGAAGGTAAGTGGCATCTGCCAGTATTCTTTCATCAAGTCTAGTGTTGTCAAGTAAATGGCCTTCCCTGGGTATTCTGTCAGATGAAACAGCTATTAAATCTGGAAATCCTATTCAGTTTCCAAAAGCCATTACAGATTCTAATACTTCCATCACCTTTCGGGACCAGCACTAATGGGATGGTCCAGTCAATCAGTCACTCTTCTACCACACCTAGTTTGAGCATTATTTTTTAATGTCTTCTCTTATTAACTGCTTTTGTGACACTGGTACTCTATAGGGTCGCAGTTCTAACATTTATTTCAGGGGCTGTTTAAATATTATGTTCCATTAGTTTAATTCTCCCATGCATCCTTAACAACAATCCTTTATTTACAAAAATGTTCTCACCTTCTGCCTTTGTAAGATTGACAAGGATTCCTCTAGCTGCACTTGTATGAACTTCAGCTTATAAAATTCCTGAAGTGTCTTCTTCTTTCCATAGCTTCAACACATTAATGTGATAAATTTGCTCTATTTTTCTCTTTCCTGGCAGTTTGAACTTGTAATTAACTGCAACTGGATTTATTTTCCATCCCTCAAATGGCCCCAGACATTTGGCTAGAAATTTCTTTTCTGTGGAGGGTACCTGTACTACTGTCTTATTGCCTGGTTAAATTCTCTAAGTTAACCATTCCTATTATAAATTCATTTTTTTGCATTTTTCTGGGCATTCCATATGTGCTTTTTTTACCATTGTCATTGTCAGCTTTAATCTAACCTGCAGTCCAATAAAGTGTGCCATCAAACTTTTGAGTCTTTTACTCTTCCCAAGTTTTCTTAGCAGCGTCAAGCAGCCCTCACAGATTCCTGCTGTACAGAAGTTGAAATGGGGGTAAACCCAGTTGAAACCCGCAGCACCCACCTGACTATAAACAGTAATTGGGGTAACAACTGTTACCTTTTCTTTTTACTATCTGCATCCACAACTTTCCTTACCAATGATTTCAGTGTTTTAGTAAACCTTTCTGTTAATTTATTAGTCTGTGGATGGTAACTTTAAAGCACTGAAATAATTAGTGCAATACCCTTGACACAAAGGGACTGCCTTAGTCACTAAATATCTCCTTAGAGATATCCACTCTGGAGAATAATAGTATCACTTCTTTGGCAACAGTGTTAGTGATGGCTTTGAGCAATAGCACTGCTGATAGAAATTTGGTAGCATAGTATATTATGTCTAATATTTACTGATATTTAGTGCTTGATTTTACCAGTGACCACACAATGTCTTAAGGCAGTATGTTCAAATGGCAATTTGCACTAGGTGTTGGGATCAAGGGACTTTTATATACAGGATGGGGTGCAGTTTTCTGACATTCACATATCTTGTCTGTTTCCTTCATTATGCCTAGACAGTAAAATACAATACCCTTGCCTTAGTTATCCATCTGCCAGTGACTGTCTAACATGGGACTGTGTGCCAGCTTCAGTACTATTGTCATTTAAGTTTTTTTGGCACTGGTACCTGATGAAGAATTTGTTCCAGTTCTTTGCTTACTCTACATAACAGGTCAACTTTTAAGTCAAAATAGGGATAAGAAGTAACAGGAACAAACAATGTTTTACCTCCCCTTACAATGTTAGTTATGGTCTCACTTGCTGTATTTCAATATCTTTCAGCTGTGCCCTTTTAATGTTTATGTGACTAACTTGTAAGTCAGCTAACTTGGGATTACTTTCTTCAGTAATCTGCCATGAGGTAAAAGGTGTAGCATCTTCCCCTAAAATTATAGGCATTGCAGCTTTTTCTAAGTATTCCCTTGCAAAAGGTAGTTCTAAACAAATGTCACCTTCTGCTTTACTTTCTTGCCAATCAGTACAACCCTCATGAGTGCTCTCTTTCCCTTTAGGTTGGTCTTTGCCACTTTAGTTTGACTGGATATAACCATCTCACCTCCTTTACCTTCCTTATGTTGTCCTTTCACTGCAAAGTGTGTATCATAATAAAATTTATCTAAAGGTTTTACTTCTTTCTTGGTTCAAATATTTCATCTGGCTAAAGCTCCACCAGCACTTGTATTGTCTGTTATACACTAGAAGAAATAGGCTCAGAAGTTTGAATTTTTCAGCTTATCTCACTTTGTTCACTCACTTTGTTGTGGAGGTCCTCACTCAGCTTTCTTTTTCAATATTTCCTTCAGTTTCTGTGCTAGTGCTTCTTTTAATTTTTTCTTGATTTATGTCTTGCTTGTACTAATTTTTACTTCAGAATTTTCTATCAGTTCATCTTCATTTCCTATAGTGATATATCTTGCAATTGTGTGTTTCTGTAGCTCTGTTCTTGGGGCATGCTTCTAATAACAGACAAGATTCTTTTTGTATTCAAATTACAGCAAAGGTCTGTATCTTTTGGTAGTTCTTATGCCAACTCTCTTCTCCTGGTTTTAATTTTACATTTCTCAGTGAATGTCATTGCCTTACCCCCACCCCCATTCTTGTACGAAATGGGTGTATCAGTTTGCCACAATGTGCAGATAGATGGTCCATCCTCCCACATTTTCCATAGTGCTTTAAGATGCGGACGATCATTTCCTGATATCATATCATGTGGTAAATCGGGTGTTATAGCCATAAGATGCAACACTTTTCACAGAATTGTCTGAATTTCTATATGTGTAAGGAGAGACTCTTTTATATCACCTTGAATATGTATTGCCCCACCTTTTGATTGGTATATATTTTATGCTTGCACACTAGGGAAAGATCGGCAAAGACAATCATGCTTCCAGAAACTAGCAGAGTTTGAACCTCCCTTCCTTATAAAAATGCTGCACATTTTACTAGTTTGACTGTAACACATTGACATAGAGCTGACTCTATCTTAGATCCAATTTTATCTAAAGCATACATTTCAGTTTTTACATTCCTACTGACAGCATTTTCTTCAGCATTAGCAACACAGAACTTAGCAATGTCAGCCCCACCACACATTTAAAGCAAATCAACACGTCTGATGAAGTCCAGTTAAGGGCAAAAGCACTATTTTTTAATATCTTTATTTTCAATAAAGTATCACTTTCTACATTAGTTATAAATGCTTGATTACTTTGAAGTCTCAAATGAGCTTGTCTACAGTTCATGATTTTTTAAATGATTTTAAGGACTCTTAGCCAGCATCAACTTCATTGCCTACAAAGTGTTAGTTTCACCTATGGATGAATAATACATACACACACACACACACACACACACACACACACAGATCTGCATCTGTGTGTGTGTGTGTGTGTGTGTGTGTGTGTGTGTGTGTGTGTGTGTGTGTGTGTGTGTGTGTACATGTCTGCCATTAGGACAGCTGCTATAAATATAAATATGTGTGTCTACTGATAGGATAGCTACTAGAAATAACTTAATAAACAGTTAAAAACTCTTACTGATCTCCCCATCCCACAACCTTTCAAATGCAAGGGTAGGAGTGGAACTACATTATGACTAGTGGAAAGGACTACCGGAAGCAGCCTATTACATTTTATGGTCAACAGTTTTGGACATGTAGCATCAAATACTTAACATTTTTAATAGAAAATGTTAGTATCTAACATGATTAATAATGTGAACAGAGGAAAAAAGTGACTATGAAAATGAAATGACATCTGTAAGAAAATGCATTGTGCAGGTTGAGCCAGTACACTGTCTAGATGAGATTAATGGTCTAAGCATGTTTGGGAGGGTGGTATTTGGGATACTCATCACAGTGGGACAGCATATTATTTGGATAATGAGGGCTAAGCATGTCTGGGCAGGGCTCACAGCAAAGGGGTGAAGCAGGTCAGTTGAGACAGACTAAAGTAAGAAAGGGAGAAATAAGAGTGAAAAGGAGGTCCTGGAAAAAGTTAAAGCAGAATGAATAACAGAGCAAACAGTTATTCATTACACAAATTCTATCTCTATATACCTTTATGTACTAGACAAAAAGCAAACTTTAAAGAACTACAGCAACAGATAAAATTGTGAGAGATCATAATGCAATCCATCATGTCTTGATTCCTTGCTCCCAATATCTCAAAGCTGCCTATTACATAGAAGGTAATGGAACATCTAAACATTAGTATTTTGTAGGGAGGCTAGCCACCCTACGCCTCCCCATATCCCCTGGACTTATATATGCCAGCTCCAAAGTGACATAACTTTGGGAAATGGAGAAGCCAAAGCAGCACAAAAAGGTCTTGAGGAATCCCTTGTTTTTTCCAGTATAAGCAAGCAAGCACACAAATGATTTATGACCTCTCACTCATCAGAGAGGCAAGGGAAGTCCTTTTTTTTTGCTTAAAGAGGTATACATGCACTAAGTGTTGAATAACTACCGGTCAGTGCAATAGTTTGTGTAAGACAGAAGGTAGTGCAGTACATCTAAACAACAGTGCTCTATGAAGCAGAAAAGTGTTATAAATAAAGATAATATGCCAGATGCCTTATCATTTACATTTCTGCACTCAGTCTAATATATTTATTTATGTTTAGTAATATAGTTGTCTGAATTTTATGTGTATTTGGCTTTGCTGTCCGCCACTTGTTATATGTTTTCACCAAAGTGTATTATGGAGAGCATTTCCAATTTTTGCCTTGCTACCAAACATGCTTCCCAAAGATAATGTTGATCACATATATTATTTCTACATGATTCCATCTCTTTATCAATTTAACTCTCTATCTACATATGCATCTGTTTATCTTTATATTTGTATTTCTTTTATTTATCAACATGAGGCTATTTCTGAAAGTTTTGTCAATACAAAGCTTTATTAATGCTGAATTTGTTTTAGTTGCTATTAGCAATGGAGAGATACAACCCTACTCACTAGTATTTTTTATCTTTTATTTTTGCAGTTCCTGTTCCCATAATATTGGACCCAATGACAGCCCATCCTTGCTTGACATTTTCAAAAGATCTCATGCGTGTTAAATGCAGTAACACATGGCAGGAGGTTCCTGACAACTCAGAAAGATTTAATCCTGCTCTGTCAGTGCTTGGATCAGAAGGATTCATATCTGGAAGAGTCTACTGGGAGGTAGATGTTGGACAGAAAACAAAGTGGGATGTGGGCGTTGCCAGGGAATCGGTAATCAGGCAAGGTGATTTTATGCTGTCACCACAAGAAGGATTCTGGGTTCTGATTCTAAGAGATGAACAAAAATACCTAGCTTCTAACTACATAGACATTGAGTTAACCCCAAAAGTAAAACCCAGAAGAATTGGAGTATACCTAGACTATGAAAGGGGGCTTGTATCTTTTTATAATGCACATACTATGGAACACCTCTACACTTTTAACGATTCCTTCACAGAGAAAATGTACCCTTATTTCAGTCCTGGAATGATTGATGGGATTAAAAACACAGAACCACTGAAAATATTTGCACTCAGTCTTTAGAAATATTGGATGTGAATTCTTTTTCATACCTCTGAAGACTGTGACAGCTACATCCATTTTAGTTAGGTAATAATGAAGCAATATAGTAGTGTTCTAAGTAACACTTATTTCATGCTGTTGTATACTGCTGTGTTTTAGGGAAACAACGTAATAATGATGTAGCATTTTGTAGGCAAACAGACAGTGTTGTTTTCCCCTACAAAACTATGTAGGATGTTACTGGTATAAACTGTGAGGTAAGTGCTACAAAAATATTGGATGCAGCCAGTGAAATGGGATAAATTCAAGGATTGCTACACAGCATTATCACTTTTTTATAAAAAAAAAAAAAAAAACTTCATGCTGGTTAGTTTCACTGATGGTGACATGTATGGCCACATAACCATGAGCTATCCTGTGAAAGTGATGAAACACACCAAAGACAACATCCATAAAGCTGGTAAAAAAGCTGCATCTCTTAATGCTGAGACATAAAAGGCTCTTCGGTGACTAGATTCAACTACATAGTCTAAGGTTTTACAAAAGATAATTCATCACAGTAAAGTGAAATGAAATTTATTAATTGAAAGCTTTTGGACTTTCTTCTTGTCATTTCCAAAAAGGTTTATTTTAAGACATTGAAAAATCACGTTTATATATTTAAATTATATTTTTATTCATTATGTTAATTTATGATAAAGCAGACCTGGCCTTGCTAGAAGTTTATAATTATGCGTATAAAGCATACGATGAAACATTAATGGCAATATTGACTGATTTTGTCATTCTAGTGGGAGAGCCTTGTTTTCCTTTATAATCATCACCAGTACAACTTTTTGATCATTGATTTCATTGTGTTATTGTGAGACAAGCTTCATTAATACCGAATTTGTTTTAGTAGCTATTAGCAATGGACAGATACAACCCTGCTCTTTTCCCAGGTACTAATGTATGACTGGGTCTCTAAATGAGAAGTAGAGTGGCTTCAGCTGATAGGACAGAAACAAACCGAAATATAAATGTGCATATGTGTTTGTTGGTTTGTATATACAGTGTTCATGCATTTCACTTGAAATACATTATCAGTGTATGATTCAAATGTACACAATGAATATTTAAAAAGACTGAATTATAGCTTAATTCTTTATCACACATTTTATTTATAAAATGGTAATGAGTATCTTTAAGACTGGCTTGTTTTTCTCTGTCTTTTTTCTTCTTCAGGATTGCTGAAGGTTTGTAGTGAAATGTTTTCTGTGACATATATTGTCATAATTTCATAATTTATTTTCATCCTTTTTGCACATTTTTACAGTATTACATGAATACTCACAATATAAGTAATACTGACCAAGTATTTGCTGACAGCAGCAAAGATAAACTGTCAAGCTATTATTAGATACCATGAAATAGTACTGCAAGATCAACTCCATAAGTAGTAGAGGCCCTCACAATGGCAGAATTATGTCAAGATTTGCCTGCTAAGGAATAAGTGAGAGATCCAGGTGGTGCAGACATGACAACCAGAGGAACAGATGGAAGACCTGGTAGGGAGAAACATAAGTAAAAAAATGGTTAGTGATTTTTAGCAGCAATTGCTTAGACATTATTATAGTATATAGTGAAAAAAGTTGGGAAGAATTAGTGTGAATATTCTTACACATGTTACACAAACAACCCAATCCCAGATGTTCAAAGACCACTCTCTTGCAACCAGGGACTTGTGCATTTTGGAGCTCATACAGGCTGCAGCTCATGTTCAAACCTGAATGATGAGTTCAGGCAAGGTGGCAGGTGTGTGACATTATTCAACTCTGAGAATGGTAAGTGTAGTAGCCCTGGGGAGGGAGTGGGAGTGTGGAAGTGTAGCTGAGGTTTTTAGACAGCAATTAGGATGGGATTTAAGTTTATAAAGTGTGTGAGGGGGGTTATGTTAGGGAGTTGAATGGAGGTTTAGGGTTCATAGGTGGAGACTAGGCTAATGACCACAAGGCACCTTATAAGCCTAGCCGTGCAAACCAAATGTGACCCACAAATTTGATTTATATAGGGGTGATTTACTGATTGCCTCTGTCTTCAGAAACATAGGAATAAAATTGTAGCTGGATTTGAACCCTTTACCATCAGTGTTCTTTATCTAAAGTCACTGCACTTACACTTTGTGCCACAGAGACTTTGACTTTTAAAGAGAGGTAGAGGAGTTCAGGGTTTTGGAGCTTTAGGATTAGGGTGGAGAAATGAGTCTAAGGTTTAGGGAAAAGGAGTGGAGTTTTGATCTTAGGGACCAATGGGGGATTTTAGATTTAGCGTGGGTAGCAGAGTTTAGGTTTAAGCAGCAAATGGAGACTTTAGATTCAGGAAATAGGAGGGGAGTTTTAAAGTTAGATTTAGGGAGTGAGGATCCAGGATAGGTTTAGCGACCAGGTGGAAGTTTTAAGGTTAGAGTTAGGGAAATGGTAGGGCTATACTGTGCACTAGGGTAAACTGGTCAGATGGTTAGGTGATTAAGTAGGATTGGGCTAATTGGAGCTTAATTGTAATAAGAGTTAAGGCCACTTGCCATTTAGGGCAAGTGGTATTGAACAAATGTGCTACAATCTACAAGCAAGCGATCACTTGCAGCAGATTGGCTTACATTAATGTTTTTATTGCAATGTATGCTTCCTTGCCATTTCCAGTTACAGATGTTAGTGTTTGACCATACAGTATTAGGGTCTTTCTTCCTGTTACTCTGTTATATACTAATCTGCACAGATGGATAAGCCCCAGAATTCAGTAAACTCTGTGTAGGCTTTGCACAAAGCCTACGTGGAGTTTACATGTTTGCGTGACAGTGCATGGTGAGCAGTTGCTCGCAATGCATATTAATGACACGTGGTGTACCTAAGTTTGGTTCATGGCTAGCAGCAGTGTTGCCAGCCAGGAAAGCATGTAAGTGAATGTGGATACAATTCTCTTTAAAGTAGAGCACCTATGGTCCGCAGATTTGAGTGGAATACCACAATGACCACCAAAGCTTCACAGATAGCTGTGAATCTGTTATGCATCCCATCTCCACAAAGGCCAACATAATGCAGAGACATTTAACCAGAAAATGGGACATATTTGCCATAGACGTGGTATAATGAAACACAAAGAAATTGTCATCTTCTTTGAGCAAGATATGTGGACAAAGGCATACATAATGGGGAGACAAAGACCCAAAATAGAGACAGATTTTTAATATTGCACTTACAAACTTAGAAAGTTGATAGAATAAATATGTTGTACATTAGCAAACTTTCTGAAGAACATAGCTTGAAACTCCAATGTCAGGCAACAATTTCTGACTTCACTTGGCAGTGATATGCCAATGATTTCCCAGAACACAATATATTATGAGGGAAAAGATCAAAACTATGTGACAAAAACTGGACATTCTGCACAAATCAGGACAATTGAGAGGTATGCAGTCATATGTATGTAATAGTGAGTCACATCAGTCCAGAGATCATCCAAGTGATATGGCAGAAAGCCACAAATTTGATAAATAAAACATCTGGACATCCTGGGAATGTATGGACATTTGAGAGGTATGAATGTAAAGTATGTGGTCCAAACACAGTACAGGACAGTGTACCTACAGTGCAGAATACTATGATATCCTATTCCTGGCATTCTGTATTGAATCTGTGTTAATGATCTGTAACAGGACTTGGACTGCTGTGTAAAATGATCACTCAGGGGAAGTGTGTGTACTGAGTAAGGATACAGAAATGAATTGTAGGAATGAACAGAGGGAAAGAGGACAGGTGAAACACCCTCATGTACAGCAGAGGAGGGCGTATCAATGGAGGATAGTTGCAGCAGCAACACTAAGCACATATCTATATGGCACAGTACAGACTGTACAGTGAAAATGTGTTGTTTGCGATTGTCACACAAGGTGACATAACAATGGGGAGGATGGATGTCTGCGTGAGATAAGCATCTTTACATGAATAATGCAAAGGACATCTATCAGAGATCTGGCATACAATTGGGGTAGTGTGCATATTGTGACACTGTGCAAACTGATATAACTGAATATGAGTGTACTCTCAGCAGAAGTCTCCAGCAAGGTGGCCACAGGTAAAGGATCATGGCAAACATTATAAGAACCAACCACAGTCATGGACAATATCAGAATAATACCACCACTAATCCCATGCCACAGACATAAGTTATGTGATGTGGAGTGATAAGAAATAAGGCTGCAAACACACACACACACACACACACACACACACACACACACACACACACACACACACACACACACTTGAACAACTATTATGATACATCCACACTCTATGAGGGTAACTAGGCACACTGACCTGCCACTGTAATATCCACAGGAGATGTTATGAGGGACACTTTGGAGCTTTTCTCCCCGGGCCTCTACTGAAAATGGAAATATATCCAGCTAGACTAGCCCAGTTAACAAATGTAAAATAAATAAAAATAAAAGTAAAATAAATAAAACACTGCTATACCTGTATGCAACAGTATGGGCAATACAGGCTAGCTGCCTTGTGTGCATGATATATATATATATATATATATATATATATATATATATATATATGGAACAGTTCACTATACATGCCATTAATGCTGTCAAACATTAATGGCATGCATATCATTAATGTTGTCAAACACCTATGTATGTAATATGTACAAAAGCAGAACAGGTAGCACACATGCACCTGGTGTAACAACTTGATTGGTGTTCCACACCATCAGACAGTCATGTATATTCCACAGAAAGAATACCTATGAAACAAAAAATAAGTACATACTTTTTTTGCCAAAAAAGAACCAAATTAGAAAACAATGCAGACGTACCACCATAGACACAATAAAATCTGTGATTTAATAAAACTCTTAAAAGACAAAACAAATGAAGAGAACGTAGGATAAGTTCTTTTGGTAAAACCTTCTTCATATCCTTTATTCACTCTCATAAAAGCAAAACTGTTCAACCAGTCATGCTGTTCAGGGGTGGTTCCTCTTCCATGGCTAATGGAGACAGGTCCCTCTGGTGGTTGTCCTCCAAAGTTACAAAGTAGCAGGAATAAGTTCTGCTTATTCCCTCTTCCTGCTTCTACATTTTATGTTTATGCTGTGTTCTTTCAGAACAGGTTTTAGAGGTACCATTCCATTAAGGCCTGGTGGTTTATCTGCTCTCAATTCTTTAATCCGCTTGGTCTCTTCCACCTCTGTTCTGTTTCTCATGTCACCTCCCCTTGGGCTTTCGTTCAGCTTCATTAGAGCCATAAATTTGAAACTGTGATTTTCTTCTGCCCTAATATGCTGATACAGGGTATTTGTAGCTACTCAATTTCTTATGGCTGTTAGATGGCATAAAATCCATTCCTTAAAAGCCCTATTTGTTTTACCTACATAGTAGGAGGAGCATGCCTTGCAGATGGCTAAATATACAATGTTCTTGCTGGTACATGCGGCAAAACCTTGAAAGGAATAACTTATCTTGGTGAGTGGGTGTTCAAATATATTATGCATCCGTATAAAAAGGCAGGCTTTGCAAAAACCACATTTACAAGCAGCTTTACGTCAGCTCCATGTATTATAACTGCTGATTATTCTGTGTTTACTTATTTTAATAGATTTTTGAGGAACAAAACATCAGGAAAATGGAAAGAAAAATTAAGTAGCTTTTTTCCGTTTTAGCATGTATATTCACTGATGATATAAGTTTGAATTTATTGTATTTTAATACTTGGTTAATGGTTATATCATCTATTAGTAATGCAGTATTTGTGAAGGGAAGGAGTTCACTAACATCAACTTAAACAGCTACACAACCAATAACATTGGCTCTTGAAAACCACAAGTTACAAGGGGAATTTAAACCCTGGTTTTGTAAACATTCACTTTTCTGTTGTGGCTTAACGAAAAGTGGATTTTATGTTTAACGCTTAATAAATGCTACCTTTTTATTTAAAATAACAAATGCTGCTTTTAACTTTTTTAGTTTGCTGAAGTATTGTTGGACCAACCCAGGAAGTTCGAATTATGCTCAGTTGTTTTATTTTTCAACAGTTTGTCCTACTTGGGTGGTTTGTTTGTTTCCTGATTCAACAAATCCCTCCATGTTTCTTGTCAATACAGGTGTTGACATAGCTGTGGCAGCAGTTTTTGGTATGTAATACTGTCTTTATTATACTAATATCACAGTTGGAGTCAATGATTGTCCACAATCTGTAGTCCTTCAGGCAGATGTTTGGACACAGCATGTGCATGTAATCTGTGATGTCCATCAGTTAACTAATGGGCAGGAAAGTGCCTAGCAGATACAGCTGATGTACCAAACTATTACTGGACCTGACATATAGGTCTTGTCACGCATTTCAGCATAGTGAGATGCCACATATGTGATACACTGGTCTACCCACTTGGTGATATAGATGTTTATGGCCACATATGACAGTGTTGATTGAATACCTCAGTGTGGATTTGCATCAAATGCCTTTACCTGGTCAAGTTTCACAAGATGATACTTTTGGCATCATGCATGTCCCCAATGACCTCTTTTAGGACATCTATCAGATGTAATGGACTTGATGTAGCATTAGCAACTTGCACAAGTCTGTTGCACATACCTGGAATATTACTAGTGTACATCTAGAAGCAGTCCATGATGACATGTTGGTCTACCTCACAATCAGGGAGAGTATGGACTTCTCTATACATGCATCAGGTGCTCTCTCCCCATCTCAGGTGGATGCATGTTGATGTACACCCTTGTATGGGAACATAAGCCATTTGGAGGGTGTATTGAATTGTGCATTTAACTGTATCAGGAAAGTGAATGTGCTGAGTCATGCCATAAGTGATCTGTGATGTTGTCAAAGCCCATTGATTCCATCTGATAGGCCTGGAGGAAGGTAAGACAGTGCACACTGCCAATCATGATCTTGCCTATGGTTTTGACACAATCTCCCATGCAGGTATCATTGAAAAAACCTCCAAGGTGGGGATTAACCCTTTCGTCAGTTGATGGGTAACCAATTGGCTCACTGACAGAACATATCATGTGAAAGTTGGTGAATCAACCTGTACCAGTACAGCTGTCACCACTGACAAACCCCAGGGATCTGCGCTTGGCCCTTTGTGGTTTGATCTCTATTTCTCAACAGTTCAGGCTAAAGTATATGGCCTTTGGCTTACCAAGTTTGCTGATTCTTGCATATTGTGTACAATCATTGAGTCTACCAATGGTGATAACATAGTACAAGAGAAGCTAACACGCACAACTGAATGGTGACAAAGGCACGCAATCTACAAATAAATGCAGAAATGTGTGTTTGTAATGTTGTCCATCTGAAAAATGGAATTCCATGTAAATAACAGCACTGGAAACAGTCCTGCTATGCAGAAACCCAGTGATGCAAGTGCTGGGAACACATGTAAATAGCACTCTGAACTTTGACCACCAAGTGTCCATACTATATTGAAAGCCCATGTTATATAGATCATAAGTCATGCCATCATATTGAAATCTTAGGATTGCATGACAGCAGTACTGTAGTCAAACCTCATCACAACATTAATAGAGTATAATGCTCTCTTTTTCACATACCTCACCAGACACATGTAGCAGCTGGAGAGAGCACAGGGTTTTCTCAGCAAGATAACACAGGGCCTACAAACCGTTTCATGGTGTATGTGGATAGATTAAAAGCCATGTTATTGTAATCTTTATTTTATAAGATGAGGTGACTTCTGCCTGGCCTACAGGCCAATCTCTGATCCTGCCCTGGTGGGAATGGGGTAGTGCATATCCAAAACTCTAATATAGCTGATGACATCAGCAGTGTCTGTTGTTGAGGGGAATGCAACAGTGCTCCACATGATGGTGTAAAATGCTCTCTGTAATGTCAAACAGCTCACACACACACAGTTGACTGCAGTGAGAATAGAACCCCTACCTACGTACACAGACTACAGAACCCAGTAATTATTTCAAGCACCACAGCTCAAGTCTAACTTGGAGTTTCTCAGACAACACTTTATAGGTGATGACATCAGCAGTGTCTGTTGAGGAGAATATAACAGTGTCCCACATGGTGGTGTAAAATGCTTTCTGTAATGTCAAGAAACAGCTCTCTCACACACACACACACACACACACACACACACACACACACACACACACACACACACACACACACACACACACACACATGTTGGGTGGGCTGCATGAAATGGATGTGTAGGCAACTGCAAGAATCAAAATACTGTCAGTGCTTGGTATTGGAGCAGTAACTATAGGATACACATTTCTGCTATGAAGACAGACACACCCAATTGACTGCAATGAGAACAAAACCCCTACCTATCTAAGTAAACATATTACACTCAGCACTTTATGCAAGCACCATGGCACAAGTCAACTTTTAGTGGATGACATCAGCAGTGCATGTTGGAGCAAAGAAGTTGATAGGCCTGCATGAAATGGATCTGTAGGCATGTGCAAGTATCAAAATGCTGTCAATTCATGGTATTGGAATGGTAACTGCAGGATACACACTTCTGATCTTCTGGCTAGATACACACACATATGCCCAGTGGACTGAAGTGAGAACAGAACCCCTACCTAAGTATACAGACTACAGAACACACTATGTTACACAAGTGCCACAGCAAAAGTCTGGCTTTTACGAGACTGCAAGTGAACTTATAGTAGATGACATCAGCAGGTCATGTGAGAGACAAAATGTTGGGAGACCTGCATAAGCTCATAGCTTCATATGTACATAGGAGACTACTATCCTAATGGCCCTATGGTGTTTAGAAACCTAGCTGTTTAAAAACACAAGTATCATTACTAAGCATAGTTGGATGGTTGTTGTAAGCAGAGCATTTTTTGTGAGCAGTACCAACTGGCCCTGTCAATGAGGGACATAGGTGCCACCGTAGAGGTGACTTTACAATCACCCAACCAGTAGTCAAGGTTGCACTTGAACAGGGTAATTGAGAAGCACTGATTCACATGTTTTTAGGTATATGGGTCAATAGTTGTAGTTCTAGCACACAATAGTTGATATTTTTGTACTCTGGTTGATAAATGTGTGGAAAAAGTGCTGAGACACCAGGGTTGCAGTGCTTAGGGGATGGCAACAGATGAATGTTTTGTAAATATGTGACATATTTTTAGACAGAGCCCTCAGTTTGTAATGTTTACACATGTAGTTTTATGTCATACACAGGGAATGGAAAGTAAACAGCAGTAATACAGCATAATATGCACATTTCCATAGTGCAGCAAGTAGCGGGTTTGTATAACAATTACCAAATTGCATATGCGTGCGAGATACACGTTTGCATGTAGGTAAACAATGCAAAAATGCAAGCCACATTGCTAAAGTCTGACAGTTAATACTGAGTCTATGAAATGCACTTGCTACTAAACTGAGTCTGTGGCAGCACATGTTAATGCATTGATGCATTCTTTGTTGGGGCCGGATGGTACTGGGTTCGAATACAGGTGTATATAATACATTTAAATACACTGACACTGTATCTTATACTTTTAAATACTTGTAAATACACTGCTGCCTTTGAGCGTTGCTGCTCACTGATGTGTGATGTGTACCTTTGTGCAAAAATGGCTTAAAGAGGTGAAATGGGTAGATAGGATGGTGGTGAAATGAGGAGCAAGAATGAGGAATAACAAAGGGGGAAGCAGGGCAGTAATGTGCAGGAGGCAAGTAGGAAAGAGCCATAGTTATACATTTCTTTAACAGTATAAAGTGAACATATGTGGAAAATATTAACTGAATTTGGACTGTCATCTCAAGAGAGAGGGGCAACCACAACACAATCATGTTGTATAACCAATTGGACTGAATCAAGTGTGACAAGAAGACCCATGTGTGGAATGGAGAGCTATATATGGGACAATGGTGCCCATTTTTTTGGAGAGAGAGAGAGAGAGAGAGAGAGAGGAATGTTGAGGAAGGGATGTAGAAATGTCTGGGCCAGTTAAGTTGTGTAGGTGAGGAAGAAATTGCAGTCAGCAAGACAAACAAGACAAGAGAGAAGGACACTGATGTACAGAAAAGATTGAGGGACACCATGATTAGGGTGAGGGTGGGGACATCCTGAACCCATGGTCTTCAAGCTGGGTGACAGTGACAATCGAATCCTCACACACTGGACTGCCATCACTGTCAGTTTACTCTACCTCTGGCTGGAGTGCTTGACATCTCCTCCTCCTCCTCTTGGTACTATGTAAAATGAGGAAGATCAACCTGTCCAGCCAGTGTAGGTATGCACCAACAGTGCAGTGCACAACCCTACACACCATCCCTGGCAACTTGGTGTGGGTGATAAAATCATCACCTCTGCCACTGCTCCCAGAGGGAGCCACTGGACCAGCCACCGGGGCAGGACTACCTGAGGGGGCAGTTAGTGCAGGGGCAACACAGGCAGTGCTGCCAGGTTGTCTCCCACATGTGCTAGACAAATGGTGCTGGAGCTGGTGGAGTTACGACAGGCAGATCCTGTGGGGTAGGACTAACCCACTGTGCAGTGGAAAATTTAGTGATGTGGTACACATGGATGACATGGACACATTTTGATGGCATGCAATAAAAGTAAAAAAATAAAATAAAAAAGAGAGAGAAGGGTTGTAGTCAGAGAAAAGAAAAGAGATAAGATTAGTACCTTCATATGTGAGAGTCAATGCATTAATACACTTATTTGACTCTATTATCTTAACTTTTACTTTTAAGACTAAAACCTCCTAACAGATAACGTTTACTGTTAAGAGTACCAGCTCCTAACAGATGCACACTATACTACAGATTGCAGCAAGTACTCCTTGACATGTGCATATATTGCACATATTGCATATATGCATGTTCCAGTTATACAGACTACAGTTTACAGCAGGACATTTGTGCCACTAGTATAGAGGTTTTAATTTAATTTAACTATAATTGAAGAATTAACATTATTGTATAGTTGGGAAGTGTGGTATTTGAACCCACAACCTCTGACTAAAGTCGAATATTGTACTCTTGATTTGTGCTACAGACTAATGCATGCATACTTGCTTTTACAGTTAAGATATGCATGCTCAATTTGATACAATTCTATAAAATACCAAAAAAACTATCTAACTTTTAATGCTACAATAGCACTAATCTTCTACTGCATACGTACCACATGCATCCCTCATCCTCTCCAATCTATCCCCATGGGTTCAGACACTGACCTCCCACTCCCTGGCAAGTGTAGAAAAAAACAGAACAGAATACTATTAGGAATACCAGTCTTGCCTATATTCAGCTTTTAAGTATTACAAGTACTCTCTGTAGTTGACAGTTACACAGGTGCGGGATGTCCACAGTCCTAAATTCCTCAATTCAAGCATTGAGGCTATCCCTCTTCCTCTGCCATAGGTCACTGAAATGATGCCTACATTGGTCACCAATGTGCAGGATAGTGTGGCACTGGATACAGCCCGGGATAAACTATCCCAAGCGTCCACCGTATACTGGGAGCCAGAATAGTCTCCATGCAGAAGCTTGGCAATGTGTTTTTTAAATAGGAGTCCAATAAAAATCTTTGACTCCTGGACACCCCATGTCTGTACCGTAAAGCTGACACCTTCTCTGCAAACTCCTGCCATGTCTACCACATATCAAGAGCAATGGATAGTGATGGTTTCCCATCAATTCCAGATATTATGTTTATTGGGAGTTCACACACTGTTTGAAACTGTTGTGCTCTGCTTACCGTCATTCAAGTGAGGTGCTCAGAGGTGCACACTGATGAGCACAGAGTTTGCATGATGGTAAGCAGAGCATAACAGTGCCAAACAGTGAGATATTACATAATTGCAGTTGTAATTTCAAGGTTATTGGATGTACATGCAGTTGTGTATGTGTGTTAGGAAAATATGAAAGCCATGCCAGTCCATATAGCAGAAATATACAGAGGATATAAAAAGTGTACAGACCCCTGTTAAAATGCCAGGTTTTTGTGATACAAAAAATGAGACCACAATAAGTCATTTCAAAACTTTTGCCACCTTTAATGTGACCTATAACTTGTACAATTGATGTTGAAAAGCAAACAAATCTGTTAGGGGGAAAATTTTAAAAAGTACAATAAGCTGGTTGCATAAGTGTGCACACCCTTAAACTAATACTTTGTTGAAACACTTTTTGATTTAATTACAGAACTCAGTCTTCTTGGGTATACACCTGCCATCAATTAAAGATAGTCTGGTTAACCACAAATAAAGTTCAGCTGTCCTAGTAGGATTTTCCTGACATTTACTCAGTTGCCTGCTACAGCAAAAGCCATGGTTCGCAGAGAGCTTACAAAGCATCAAAGGGATCTCATTGTTAAAAGGTATCAGTCAGGAGAAGAGTACAAAAACATTTCCACAGTATTGGATATACCATGGAGCACAGTGAAGACAGTCATCAAAAAATGGAGAAAATATGGGACAACAGTGATGTCGCAAAGAACTGGACATCCCACCAAAATTGATGAAAAGACAAGACAAAAACTAGTCAGGGAGGGTGCCGAGAGACCTACAGCAACACTGAAGGAGCTGCAGGAATTTCTGGAAAGTACTGGTTGTGTGCTACATGTGACAACAATCTCCCATATTCTTCATATGTCTGGGCTATGGGGTAGGGTTGCAAGATGGAAGCTTTTTCTTACACAGGAAAACATCCAGGTCCAGCTAAAAGTTTTAAAACAATACATCAAGTCTACCAAAAGCATGTGGGAAAATGTGTTATGGTCTGACGAGACCAAGGTTGAACTTTTTGGCCACAATTCCAAAAGGTAAGTTTGGAGCAAAAACAACACTTTGCATCACCAAAGGAACACCATCCCCATGGTGACGCATGGTGGTGGTGGTAGTATCATACTTTGGGGTTGTTTTTCTTCAACTGGAACTGGGGTTTTAGTCAAGGAGGAGGAAATTATGAATAGTTCCAAATACCAGTCACTTTTGGGCCAAAACCTTCAGGCATCTGCTAGAAAGCTGAAGATGAAGAGGAATTTCAACTTTCAACACGACAATGACCCAAGCATACATCCAAATCAACAAATGAATGGCTTCCCCAGAAGAAAATTAAAGTTTTGGAATGGCCCAGCCAGAGCCCATACCTAAATCCAATAGAAAATCTGTGGGGTGACCTGAAGAGGGCTGTGCACAAGAGATGCCCTCACAATATGACAGATTTGGAGCACTTTTGCAAGAAAGAATGGACAAATATTGCCAAGTCAAGATGTGCAATGGTGATAGACTCCGATCCAAGAAGACTGAATGTTATAATTAAATCAAAAGGTGCTTCAAGAAAGTATTAGTTTAAGGGTGTCCACACTTATGCAACCAGCTTATTCTATGCTTTTTATTTTTTATATTTTTTCCCCTAACAGATTTGTTTTTCAGCTGAATTGTACAGGTTATAGGTCACATTAAAGGTGGGAATATTTTGAACTGATTTATTGTGGTCTCATTTTTTTATATCACAAAAACATGGCATTTTAACAGGGGTGTGTACACTTTTTATATCCACTGTACTTACAGGAATATAGTACACAGTATACCCACAGTCCTATATCACATAGTCCCTCAAAACCTACACCACCAAAACACACACACACACACACACACAGAACCACAAAACACACACCTACACTAGCGGAGGCTCTCAGTAATAATCTGCCCAAACAACAGAGACCTCCAAAGCAGAAATGCAAGCAACCTCCACCCCCCCCCCCAGCACAACCCAAATGACACATAGCCCACATACTCAGTGTGCCACTCAACTACAGCCCATAAGGCATAACGTACCCAACACTCTAGTCATAGGTGACTCTATAGTCAGGCACACTGATGTTCCACTCACCAGGCTAAACAAGGAAAAAGTTACTGTCAGCTGCCTGTCAGGTGCCAGGATCCGCCACATAACGCACACACTCAGGTCACTCCACAACAAGTACAAATATGACTCTGTCATTGTCCATGTTGGTGTGAATGACCTGAGACGTACCTTCCTGGACTACATGAAAAGAGACATGGAGGAGCTCTCTGATCTTGTAGCCCAGGCCAGTATGACCCTAGCCCTGAGTAGCATCCGGCCATCACCCAGAATGACACCACAGTACAAGGACAAAATGATTGACTTTAACAATTGGCTAAGCTTCTGGTTTCATTCTAAGGGAATCCAGTATCTGTCTGCCTGGGATGACATGATTGACAGACCACGCTGCTTTGCCAGAGATGGCCTGCACCTGTCGCCCTTGGGATTCCGGATACTGGCTAAAGCTCTTGCCACCCCTATAGTGCCTTTTTTAGGCAAGGTTCAAATGACAAGTTCACCACAGTAACAGGTACAAGCAAGCAAAATCTGAGGGTAATGCTACTCAATGCTTGAAGTCTAAACCTCAAAATGCATTCACTCGAGGCACTCCTTAAAATGGCGAACATTGACATCTGTGCAGTGACAGAGACCTGGTTCAAAGCTCCAGAGAGCACCCGTGCATTACCAGGCTATAATTCATACCACACCTTTCGGCCACCAAACCCGGACCGAAACACTAAAGGTGGAGGCGTGTCCATATTCATTAAGGATATCCACACCTCCAAGCTAGTTGCTCAGCATAATGCATCCGAGATTATCCAAGTTCAACTAACTCTGGGCAAAAGCGCAATCCAGATTGTAGCTTGTTACAGACCCCCCCACCATGCCCCAGGATTCCCACTCCTCTTTTTTTGATACACTGGAAAATATTAAGGTACAACCCAACACTCTAATAATGGGTGATTTCAACTAGCCTACCATTAACTGGGAAAGCTACTCATGTACCAACTCTTTTGCTCAACGTTTTCTGGAAATCATCAATTCCAATGCTTTGGATCAACTTATCCACACCCCCACCAAAAGCAGCAATATCCTAGACCTGGTCATCACCAACATGGGTGACCAGTGTTCCACACCAGAGGTCAGCTCCTCATTGGTCAGATCCGACCACAAGCTAATCACCCTAGACATCCACATCCCACTCCCACCCCCCATTTGGAAAACAACTGTAAAAAAGTTCTCCAAAGCCAACTTCATGCTTCTTAAGACAGAAGTGGCAAACTTCATAACACCCATGCAGATGGACAATAGAGGTATGACTGCTGAATCCTACACAAATGCACTTTATAAGCACTTACACGAGTGCATGGATCGTGCTATCCCTAACAGAACCAAGATGCTATCCTCCAAAAAAAAGAAGCCAATCTGGTGGTCTTCTGCCATAAACAAACTCTACAACAGAAGAAAGAAACTGTTGCAAAAAAGAGTAAAATCCGATGATTGGAGGAACTCCCTGGTCAGCCTCAGTAAGAAGCTGAGATCCCTCATAAAATCCTCCAAAGCTAGTTATGAAAACAAAATTGCCACTGATTCTAAAGACAACCACAAAGCATTCTATAGCTATGTCAAAAATCTCAATGGCAACACTCAGATCTACTCTGAGTTACAGCACAATGACATTAAATATACAGAACCAACTGATATTGCCAACATCCTTGCAGATAGGTTCAGTGCTAACTTTACACCCCTCTCACCCCCTAAAGGGCCCATATTTATACCGGAAGAATGCAAAGTTCCTGTAATCACGGCTGCACAAGTAAAAACTTCACTCTCCAAAGCCAAGAACACAGTATCCATGGGACCTGACAACATCCCAGGCTGCCTTCTACATGAACTACAGAATGAACTGGCACCCCACCTAAGTACCATGTTCAATCATAGCCTCATCTCAGGCTTTGTGGCCATTGAATGGTGCACCGTGACAGTTATCCCACTCCACAAAGGGGGGGCCACAACAGACCCCGGGAACTACTGCCCCATTAGCCTGACGAGCCTTGTCTGCAAGGCCATGGAAAATATCATCATGGAACTCATAAACAAAGACATTGGAAATCTCCAAACCCTGGACCCCACACAGTTTGGGTTTGTAAAAGGCAGATCATGTCTCCTAAACCCGATAGACTTCTTTGAAGTAGTCACCAAAGCCATACATGAGGGTAAGGTGGTTCACACAGCCTATCTAGATCTCGCCAAGGCATTCGACACCATCCTCCACTCTGGAATTATAGATAAACTCACTAAACTAGGTATAAATCCCTATGTCACAAGATGGGTTGCCAACTGGCTTACTGAAAGAACCCACACTGTAAAAGTAGCAGACTCCAAATCAGACTTCAGACCAGTGACAAATTTGGTATCTACTTCTCTGAAGTACAGGCTAACACAGAAGGTCTTTGGCTAACTAAATTCGCAGATGACTGCAAACTAGGAGCCATAATTGAAACTTCTAATGATGTGGACATCCTACAAAAGGGCCTCACTGAGACAGATGCCTGGTGTCAAAGACATGGTCTCAAGCTCAATCCCAAAAAGTGCATTGTCATCCCCTTTGGTAAAAATTCTGTATCCATGAACAACAACATAGGCGGTAGTCTACTTAACACTGAAAGTGTGATAAGAGACCTTGGGACACAGGTGGACAGTAGTCTCTCCTTTGATAATCACATCGCCAAAGTGGTCAGGAAATCCTTCTATGTGGCACACCTCATCACAAAAGGTTTCTCATCCAGAAAAAAAGAGGTCATTGTTCCCCTCTACTCATCACTTATTAGACCCATTATAGAGTACAACGCCCCTTTTGGTATGTACCTCATAAGACATCTACATCAACTGGAAAGGCCGCAAAAATACATCACAAAGAGGATTACTGGCCTCAAACAGATGCCTTACCCAGACCGTCTCAAAAAACTCCAGCTTTACTCCGTCGCATATCGCCTGCTTAGAGGCGATCTCTGCCTAACATACAAAGCTATGTCAAATCCAGAGCTGTTGGACATGCTCCACTTAAAGAAATCCCAATCCCTCCGAGCTACACGCTCTAGGGACCTAAACCTTGTTACCACAATAAACAGAACATGCTGGAGGGATAGATTCCTGTCCCAGAGACTTCCCATACTCTGGAACAGACTACCTATCTATGTGAAACAGAGCTCCTCATTAGCACTCTTCAAGAAAAATCTTGATGATTGGATGGGTAATAGGAAATTCATCCTAGGGATCAGTTCTGTGGTTCTACTTGACAGGGGCACAGGAAAATAATTTTCTTGGGTGGTGAAAGCCAGGGTACATTTTTGGCTAGGCTTGTATAGGCCCTAGGGCCAATAGCCTAGTACCTACCTATGGTAATACATATGTGTATATATATATATATATATATATATATATATATATATATATATATATATAGGGTCCCTATTAGATAAACAAAAAACTAAAATCTTGAACGGCTGACAATTCGAAAATGCCATTCTTCAAAATCGCTATTGTGAGATCACGGTACAGTAAAGATCAGAACATTTGCCCTTTCCTCACAGTAGTGCAATCTTGGAGTTGGTATATATAATTAGTGGGGGGTGTGGGGGCACAGAACCTCACAATACCTATTTCGAAGTCTGGCATTTTCAACTTTATAGAAGTTCGAGATTTTAATTTTTAATTTAGCTAATAGGGACCCTATATATATATATATATATATATATATATATATATATATATATATATATATGTATATATACAGAAATAGCTGACACAATATTAGTGTCTCAGCCCTCATACACATTGACATCAGCTCCATTATATCAAGTGTTATGAGTGAGAGTGACTGTAATGCGAAGTGGAACAACAGTAAACGTGTATAGAATGTGCTGTATTTGAATCCAGGACCATGTGTATGAGGGTCTATATTAAATCAGCGAACACTTAAAAAAGCGAACGCTGATTGATCGACCTTATGTAAGTGAAAGCTTACAATCTTGAACTGTCAGATCAGCAATTTTTTTCCTAAGGAATAAAATCGCTGATCCAAAACACATACACACAACACAAGCACACCAAACAAACAGAAATCCACACACATACACCTAAAATCTGACACCTAACCCTATAGTAAACTATGCACACACCACTAACTATCCACTTACCTTAACCCAAACCCTAACCCTAAGGTCCATCACTATCGCACACTCACCTCACCCGCTCCCTATCCCTAACTCACCTAAACCCGCCTTAACCCTCACATCCACACAATTGCACACATACCTAACCCGAGCCCTAACCCTAACTCACCTAACCCACCCTAACACTCACATCCACACAATCGCACACTTACCTGAATCTGACCCGTAACTTTCCACCACAGCACTGAAAATACTGAAGCAACAGAAACGGACAACCGAATTCTTTCCCTAGGAAAAAATTCAAGTTTCTGTTGCTTCAATATTCTTAACCTTTGCTAAAATAAGGTCTATCAATCAGCGTTCACTTGTTTAAGTGTTTGCTGATCTAATATAGACTCGTGAATGACACTACTACATTTACACCTGTTGCCACAAGAAGGTTGAGGAAAAATACTTGTCTATGTTGCAGTTCATTGCTGTAAACTGTAATGTCACAACAGTAAAACAAAGGTTGCACACCCTATACTAGGACCCAGGACCATCTGTACTCCAGCACTACACTTACACTTGCTACCACAGGACTAATTACATGATGTTCCCTATTTTACTAATCATTCTTAAGGTCTCACCATTAACCACAGTGCAACGTTCCTTAGTAGGTTTGCGTAATGCCCAGTACTATTAACTGAATGCATTTGGTTTATATTTTTCACAGTCTGGGTCCTGTCTGCTTCCTGGGTGGGCCAGTTGTCCACTTTTCACACTGCCGCACTTCATGCAAACCATATAAGCATAGCTAAACCTGACATTCATTTTTCTCTGCCTCCTGTGTTTGTGCTAAGCAGCGCAGCATGCAAACACTGGCCAATAAATACAAAAAAAAAAAAAAGAAAAAAGAAAGAAAAGGGAGAGGTAGTTGAAATGAGGAAAAGCAATCTATGACATACACACTAGAAAATGTTAGTACACATGAAATTTTTCTTCATAGTTCTGGATTTGAACTCTCACTACAGTGCACCTTCAGAACACAGGGTGAGTGCTTTATCTCTCTTTGCCACACAAACAGCTTTGTAGCAAAGAGCAACTCAATATGCACACAACCAACTGCAACAGTATCTTTAGTGATATCAAACCATACAAGTATTCTTTGTACCTGTATTAGTTTTGGCTATAGTGCACCTGGTGATCACACAACCTGTCATGATTATTGTTTTCAAATATACAGCTCTGTTGTACATTTCTGTGTTTGCTGGCCATTCTTCATTTATCTGAGAAGTAATCTGAGACATGCAGTGTGTAAGCCATTGTATATCTTCTTCTTTTTTTTTCTTTCAGCTGTTCCCATTAGGGGTCACCACAGCGGATCATTTGTTTCCATTTCTTCCTGTCCTCTGCATCTTGGTCTGTCACATCAACCATCTGCATCTCCTCTCTTACCACATCCATAAACCTTATCTTAGGCCTTCCTCTTTTCCTCTTACCTGGCAGCTCCATCCTTAGCATCCTTTTCCCAATATACCCAGCATCCCTCTTCAGCACATGTCCAAACCAATGCACTCTTGCCTCTGTGGCTTTGTCTCCAAACTGTCCAACCTGAGCTAACCCTCTGATATCCTAATTCTGTCCATCCTTGTCACACCCAGGGGAAATCTTAACATCATTAACTCTGCCACATCCAGCTCTGACTCCTGCCTTTTTGTCAATGTTAGGGTCTCCAACCCATATAAGATAGCTGGTCTCACTGCCCTCTTGTAGACCTTCCCTTTCGCTCTGCTGGTGCCCATCTGTCACAAATCACTCCTGATACTCTTCTCCACCCACTCCATCCTGCCTGTACTCTCTTCTTCACCTCTCTTCCACACTCACCATTACTCTGAGCTGTTGATCCCAAGTATTTAAACTCATCCACCTTCACCAACTCTACTCCATGCATCCTCACCATTTTTTTTCTATCCTCCCTCTCATTCGCATATACTCTGTCTTAGTCCTGCTGACCTTCATTCCTCTCCTCTCTAGAGCATATTTCCACCTCTCCAGGGTGTCCTCAACCTATTCACTGCTCTCACAGCAGATCACAATGTTATCTACAAACATCATAGTCCACTGGGACTCTTGTCTGATCCCATCTGTCAACCTATCCATCACCATTGCAAATAAGAAAGGGCTCAGAGCTGATCATTGATGTAATCCCACCTCCACCTTAAATACATCTGTCATACCGACCACAGACCTCACCACTGTTATGCTACCCTCATACATATCCTGTACCACTCTTACATACTTCTCTGCCACTCCTGACTTCCTCATACAATACCACAACTCCTCTCTAGGCACCCTGTCATATGCTTTCTCCAAGTCCACAAAGACACGATGCAACTCCTTCTGACATTCTCTATACTTCTCCATCAACACTCTCAGAGCAAACATTGCATATGTAGTGCTCTTTTCTGGCATGAAACTATACTGCTGCTCACTAATCATCACCTCCCTTCTTAACCTAGCTTCCACTACTCTTTCCCATAACTGCATGCTGTGACTGATCAATGTTATCCCTCTTTAGTTACTACAGCTCTGCACATCACCCTTATTCTTACCAAAAACACTTTTCTCCACTCCTCAGGCATCCCCTTACTTTCCAAGATTTAAAAACCTCCACTGCCATCTCTCCTAAACACCTCCATGCTTCCATAGGTATGTCATCTGGACCAACAGCCTTTCCATTCTTCATCCTCTTCATAGCTCTCCTTACTTCTTCCTTGCTAATCCATTGCACTTCCTGATTCACTATCCCCACATCATCCAACCTTCTCTCTCTCTCTCATTCTCTTCATTCATCAACCTGTCAAAGTACTCTTTCCATCTGCTCAACACACTCTCCTCGCTTGTGAGTATGTTTCCCTCATTATCCTTTATCACCATTTTTAAGCCATTGTATATCATTGGCCTTAAAATGTGTCAGGATATTAAGTGGAAATAATATAATTTGCAGTTGGAAACAAATGAAGGGCAGGCTGGATGTTAAGGAACACAACCTCTGAATTGTTTGCTGCTTACTTACATTTCCAACCTTATATCTAACACTTTGTAGATCCACCCTGACACACCCAGTGGAAGTAAGACAGCCTGCAGTGATGTTGTGTTTTCCTTCTCCCAACCAGTAATCATTCACAGTTGCAACCCATTAACAACAAACACTGAGGGAGTGCCTGCAGTATGTTTACATCTCCTACATGGATCCAAGTATTTGGGATTCAGCAATTCTAAGGAATTCACACCTCATTGGCATCTTCACCGTGCTAACAGGCCTGAATCTACACATATAAAAAAGCAACTGTATAGCTAGGCAAACTGATGGCGAGGAGACTTTTTATGTTGGGAAGACTGCACAAATTCTATTTCTTCAGGATATAACTGTACAAAGGAGTAATGAACTTCAGAAGGTATCCTTCTATTTTGTCAGCTACATACTGCATATGCTGGAATGTACTGTATTTAGGAAAATTCTGAATCAAAGACTTTTACACTTTTATCTGTATGCATTAGTTAGGAGTGTGCTGATGGCATGGACATGTTTGTCAAGCCATTTCAGTGGTATACATGCCTAAATGTTTTTTTTTCTCTCCACACTTCTACTGACTGTAATCATCTTCACTAAATGCTTATACTACCCCAACTTTCTCTGCAACCTCGTCCTACCTGAATTTCTATTGTAACTTTGTAATTCTATAGTACTGATTTGTATTATGTTCTTATTTAAATCATTTGTGTCTTAAAACCTGTAATGACAGACTCCTCCATGTATGAAATTTAAAACCTGTAATGACAGACTCCTCCATGTATGAAAGAACCTGTCTTTCAAATCGTTTCAATTACTTTTGCTGCATTCTTGCTTATTATGATGTACTTCATTGCAATCACTGTATTCATTATCTGTTTTTGTATCATGTCATTACAACTATTGTATTTTAATTCTGTATATTTGTCTCCTGTCTTGAAGGTTATTGTTTTTTTTTTTTTTTTTTTGTATTGTCTCATTGCACCTGTTATATTTTAATAGTGTATTTTGTTTGTTTTTGTCTTGGAACTTTTCTCCTCAAGCCTCCACTGAAAATGGGCTCACTGTGACCCAGTTGACTTTTCCAGTAAATAAATGTCAATAGATAAATAAATAAATAAAACACGATTACCAATACATGAAAATGGAAGGCTGTGTGATAAATATGTACAAATGCTTCAGGGACAGTTCTGTTGATAGCACTTTTAGCAGTTGAAAGATGGTTTGTTAGCAAAATGTCATTTCCTTGTTCTTTGTGGGGAGCAAAGGTGAGTGAATGTTATGGCACAAACAAGGACATGTTGCTCTTGTTGCTTTCCTTGTTTTGCATCCTACCTGTTGTTCGTATTTCACATCTCTAGACTGTTTCATGTTTCTGCAGTGGGTAATACTGACTGGCTACCTTTTCTGTTTGTTCTTTAAACAGTTATTTTGTAGTTATGTGATACTTATGTGTATTATCCTTGTGTTGTCTTTTAGGACACCTAGGAGTATGCCACCAGGTGTGTCAATATTCGGAGACCCCCCCTTTACTGATGCTGAGAACCAGGTGATTGTGGATGCTTTTTGGCAACTTGGTGCTTTTCTGCTGGAAAGTGGATGGGGAGATATGTTACGTAGGCTGCACATATGGCACCAAATAGTAGCTGCAGTGAATGCTGTGGGTAGCCATGGCAGGATATATAAGCAGGTGTGCCATAGGGCCACTGACATTATCACAGCTGCATGGAGGAAAGCAGCTGCAGTGTACTTTCAGGTAGGCTTTGGTATCTGAACAGTTGAATACTGTTATATAGCAAATCAATTGAAATCAAGAATTTACTTCTGCATCACATCCCTTTTTTTGGGAGGGGTTGAAGATTGCTACAGTTATTATTTTAGGTTGGAGCTATCAGCCACGTTCTTGTTGAAAGTATAGTTAATGGATATATAAAAGGGTAAAAGTATTACTCCCTGTGCTACTGTTAATTGTGATGATGTTCCTCTTACCTCCTTCTTAACTTCTTCCAGGACCATCTGGATTCAGAAGAGAATCTCTTCTGCAGATGGTAAGTCAAAAATGTTTATGTCAGTACTGCTGAGAAATTTAAAGAAATATTTTAGTGTGTGCTCTTGATGTCAGGCCTGTTGTGTGTATTGTTGTACTGTCTGCAGTAGTGGCAGCACTGTTACTTTGTTAGCATATATTGCAGTATTGTACTGTAAGTATTAATTTATTCAGGTGTTTGTAGTTTTTTTATCACAGGTGATCGTGACAGTGGGAGTGTGGGCCCTGTGCCACCTGATGTCAGTGTATCAACAGACTCTGATGATATGGTGGCCAAACTGAGGCACAGTCAAGGGGTGCAGAGGTTGAATATGACAATGAAGTTGACATACAGCTATCCCAAGCAGTCCCATCAAACACAGCCAGTAGGCCTATGCCTACACATTCTAGTGAGGCCACATATGTTGGATAGGTAGAGGGCAAGGCCAGTGATCAGGGAAGTGTGGCTATTGCAACTTCAGTGCCTGTTGAGTCTGGCCATAGCCAAAGTGTGGGTGAGGTGCCATGGAGGAGGGTTGATAGGGGTACTCAGAGGGGGCCTGCTGTCCCTCCTCCACCTGATACAGGTATCTCTTCCCATGCCACTCAGTGTATGTTTAGGGTCATTATGGAGGCACAGGCACAGTTCCAGACAAATGCTCAGGTTTGTAGATGTGGCACAGTCTGACATGTGTCACTGCCTCCACAGTGTTGCCTATTCAATGGATTGGATGAATGATAGGGAACGAGCAGTGTCTGTGATTGAACATCTGCTGGGAGGGGGATGGTATTAATGCAGGTGTAGATCAGACACATCATCTGCTGTCAGTCAATGTGGCCATGCCCAATTATGCTCGAATAGAGGCAGTACTTCCACCGCTCCATCAGTGAGTGTGCTGTCCACACCTAGATGTGGCAGGCCATGGGGTCATGGTCCTGGGCATCCCTGTGAAGGGAGCTCATCCAACAGACATCAGTAATGTTCAAGTAGCAACACTACATCTGACCATGGATGTGCCAGTGCAACTCCTGACAGAGCCAGTTGTCATGGTCAGGGTCAATGATGAGCTTCCACCTCTACTATGTATGGCTCACTTCTTTCTGACATACCAAGGCATAGAGCCAGCACAGTGCTTGGCTGTTCATGCAGACACTCATATATCAGTTTCACCTAGAGGATTCCTACAGACACACACAACAGTTACTCATTTTGTCTCACTGGACGTTTGTTGGTGTGTCCGACTGTCTGCCTGATCCTCTTTCTTACTCACACACACTCACTGACCTTTTGTGTCAGCCTAGGCTTCCTGCCCCCCTCCCCCGCAACACCTTATGCAACTGATGATAACTGTGCCATATCCCTGTTTTCTATATTTTAGATTCAAGGATACATAAGCTGTTTTCTGATACTCAGGGTGCATAGCTGACTTAGTGCTTAGTATATCTGTATTTGTGGTGTTGAACTGTTAATTGTGCCTTTGACATATATTGGCCTTGGAAAGTTAGACAGATTATAGCATCACAATTTCCCAGATTTATAGTAAACGATCTTGTAAGGATTGTGAAGTCGGAAACTGCAATGTGTAGCATTACTTTCTAATTTCTCTCTTTAATGATTTTCCAGTATAAATGTGTGGTGCTAAACTTAGGGCACACAGGGATCATCAGTACTTTTGAGAGCCATGACTGTGTGAATCTTTAATGCCTGAGGCCTACTAATTACTAATAGGCACATATAACTCAAGTAAGTCTCTATTGTCACATGTTAAGGTACTTTCTGTACAAATCACCCACCTTTTACTTGCTTACCGGACCAAGTAATGAAATACAAGGATATGCCACACATTCGTATTGTTAAACAGTACACACCAGGTTCAGGACTTACCTTGTAAGTGCAGCAGTTGTCACACTGTTTCTTCAAGGTTGACTCTGTCAAATGCAAGTAGTACACATCCAACAAATGGGGAGGTAAAGGTTGTGTGAGTTGCCTGGCATCAATGTTACTATATGTATGTGACTAGCAGGAAATTTTTATGCTCCTAGGTGGTGAGTGAGTGTGCTATGTGTTGCCTCATAGCCAGTGGAAGGGTACACTGAGTACACCTACATCTGCCTACACCCACAGTAGCTGGTGGTTGCCCCTGTGACTCCTCATCTGCCTGTGGCTGTGGTGACCAGGGTGGGATGTGTGCACCTTCCCTTTGCTGATCTTGCTGAAGCTGCTTGCTTCCTCAGGATTATGTTGTGTAGTATGACACATACTGCAAATACTTTTGTACATGTCTGTGGATTGCACTGCAGGGCTCCCCCAGATGTATCTAGGCACCAGAACCATGGCTTCAGTAGCCCAAACACATGCTCTATGATATCTCTGGTTTTAGCATGTACCTCATTATGGCATTCTTCAATGGGTATGTGCATTTGTGGTGGGTGTCATCAGCCACAGTTCCAGTACATAGCCTGCATCCCTCAGCAAATGACCCTGTGGGATATCCCACCTAGCAAACATCTGGTACAGTTGGGAGTTGTGCCAGATATGTGAGTTGTGGCAACTGCCAGGGATGTCAGCACACATGTTCAAGATTATTCCCTTGGCATTACACACGACTTGGCAGTTGATGGAGTGGTAGCCTTTTCTGTTTATGTACAGTCTACACTGTCCCCTGGGTGGTGCCTTCATTTCTATACTGTATGTGTGCAATCTATGGCACCCAGTACTTCAGGGTTGTGTGCTTACATGGTAGAACTCTTGTATATTTCTGGCATTCTCATCAGAACTACAGGGAAAATATATGTGGTCACTGGCATGTTGGAGCATAGCATTCAGGAACTGGTGGATGCTGATGCCTGTGACACCCCCGGCATGTCCCCTGTTGGTCTCTGAAAGGTACCTGTAGCTAAGATTGTAAGGGCTACACACACCTTAGTCTCCACTGGGATGGGTTCCTCTCAGTTGTCTCTAGCTCTGAGTTGAGGACGGCAGAGGTCGCAGAGTTTCTGTAGGGTGTTCCTGCCCACCCTGTAGTGCTCTACAATTTCTACATCATGCAGGCTGTGAAAAGTTAAACAGGGCCTGAAAACACTTCTCCTTCTCAGCCTTGACCCATTGGCAGCAGCAGCATTGGCTTCGGCCTGTAGCACATACAAATGAATTAAAGCAGCAGCAGCCCTTAGCATTCTGTCTGTATAGACTCCTTTCTGTGGCTGCATTCCAATAGTTTTGGAATTCACAGGAAAAAAAGAGCACAGAGTCTACTGTGATACATGCATAGTCAAAAATGACCATGTAGGCTCTATTGAATCCCCCTGAAGATTTATCTGATCAACAAAAAATGCAGAGGGAGAAATTTTCAACTACCAGTGAATAAGTATTTGTAATGGCTACTGTAAATAGTGTTTAATATTTCTAATGTGTTCAACCCTGGGATTCAGAAAGTCTTAACACAACGCTGAAGCCTTAATCTCAGAAGGTTCCCATATTACACTATCCTCATTGCAGAGACTGGTCTTATGAGAAGAGTAACTAATGTTAATTAACAATGTGCTTTCCCCAGAAGTGTTTGTGGCTCCTGATTTTATTGGCTGAGCAATTCAGAGATGTTCTTGGCTGAATAATATTTTACTTTAGGAGCAAAAAGTGAAAGCTGTCAAAAGACAGTAGTCACCCTCACCCATTCACTCCTATGGGATTGTTTGCAATGCAGGTAAGTCTAGCAACATTATGGGACTGGGATGTGTCAGTGTGTGTGTGTGTGTGTGTGTGTGTGTGTGTGTGTGTGTGTGTGTGTGTGTGTGTGTGTGTGTGTGTGTGTGTGTGTGTGTGTGTGTGTGTGTGTGTGTGTGTGTGTGTGTGTAAGTGTGCACACCTGGATGGTCATACTGGAGGGAAAGGATAGGTTGTTAGGGAATTATGAGTCTGGATGTGTGCATATGTTTGTGTGTGTGTTGCAGTATTGGTGCAAGTGCATGGTTAAGCCTTTTGTGTGTATGGTGAGTGTTTCTGTGAGTGTGATCAGCTATGGGGGAGCTTGTTTGTGGATGAGTAAATGTGAGTGGGTATGTATGGGGATGTCAAGGAGTATGCGTATGTGTTTGTGCGTATGTGTGTGAAAGAGACATGGTTGTGTGTGTGTGTGTGTGTGTGTGTGTGTGTGTGTGTGTGTGTGTGTGTGTGTGTGTGTGTGTGTGTGTGTGCGTGTAGGGGGGCCTTTTCTAATACTGATGTATAGGCATGGTCAGTTTCAACAGTGCAGTTTTCATTTCAGAGACATAGCAGTGAGTCTTCACTGAAGTCTTTCTCGTCATGGCTTACGTGTCTCTGAGGCAGAATTTCTCACTGCCATGCTAAATGACCACCCCACTTTGGACAATCAGTAAAAGTAGTAAGACTATTACTAAATCCTTGGGCAAGTTTGTTGGAGTGTGAAATAATTAAAGAACAAATATATACTTATTCTGTTTTTATCGTATTTTTGGTGCTTAGATGAACCACTTCTATTGTGTAAAATAGTAGCCACGTTTGCATGTTTGTAGTAGACTGCAGGGGATATAATCAGAATTTTATTTTGTTTTTGTTTTTTGTTTTTTTTAAAAGTCAGTTTATTGATATGTGAATAACTTGCTGGGGTCAGCCACTGTTGACTTCAGCCTTCTTTACTGTTAAGAACTCAGTATTGCCAAAGCTTTGCCAGTCTTTCTTGCTCTGAGTGCATATTGCATTTTCTATTTCCCAACTTGTTTATGTTTTGCTTTATCCATTTAATGTCAGGTACATACAATGATTTCAAGACTTACTTGTCTCAGGTATAGTCTTATCCCAGTAAGACACCACAGACAAATTACACAGAGATGACAATAATTCAGTCAGGTATACAATGAAGCAAGAAACAAAAACAAGAAACAGTCAGACTAAAATCTAAGGCATCCAGTAGATACAGAGTACAAACAGGCAAAGTACTATTTTTATGGGATGAATGGCTCAATGTAAAAGAAGCCTGTGTTTAATGTAATCCCATAGTGAACAGTAATAATGCTTTAGCATAGTACTGAGTTATAGAATTGGAGAAAATTTTTCTCTGGGAAATAATCCATTATGTACCCCTCTGCAGTCAGATTCAGGCAGTGGGAATATATGGAAACATATCACATCAACACTGTATTTTTTCTTCTACGCATCTCATTGTTCAAACAAGCAGAATACTCTGATAGAGGGAGACTTAATGGCTAACAGTATAAAATTTAAAAAATGCACAAGAAACATTTACTAGGATTCTGGATGCTAGGTATTTCCTAGTTTTCTCTCTCTTTCTCTCCAATGTCCGTGTACATGATATGACACTTGAAGGATATTCACCATACTGTCAAACTTCGCCTTCAGTTGAATGCCCCCCAGTCAGGAAAAATAAAGTATCATATGTTGTCAGCCATAGTATCTCTGCAATATCTTTCACATTTAGAAGTTTATACCTTCAAGTAAGCCTAAATATGGCTTTCAACTTGCTATTAGTGGATGCAGCAGAAGTCACAAACCAGCCTTTGCATGTTATACCCACTAGACATAATGCCTACGCTGTCCAATCTTAAATAAAATCTACAGCAGAGAATGAGGCAACATGGCTAACTTTCACGTCTTTCCAAATTATCCAAGGTGCACACAGCAGAACACTCAAAATAATGATCCTCAGCATAGTTTTAATATTTAGCTCAAACATGCAACTCCAAAAAAATCTAGCCAAGCTAAAGTTTTCACTGTGTGATACCTTAAACCTCCTGTAATAGAGGCCCATGGGATATACGTAAATGACCCCTTAAGGACATCAAGTGTTTCACCTATATGGCTTCGGAATGTCCATGGCTTTATTAGCCTAAATGTATCAATAAAAACTTAAAAAGGAAAAGTAAAAAGTCATGGACATTCAGAAGCCATATAGCTGAAAGACTTGATGTCCTTAAGTGGTAATTTGCATATATCCCATGGGCCTCTGTTACAGGAGATTTAAGGTATCACACAGTGAAAACTCTAATGTGGCTAGGTTTTTCCTATAGTTTTTACTAATTGGTTTCTTTGTGTGACCTTTTTACTGTTCGGTTTGGATGTTAGTTGGGATATTTTTCAGAAACTTTAATGGTTATGGACATCAGCTGTGTTTAAAGACCCTGTGTTTCTAAAGTACAGCAAAACAGTCCACTTATGCTGCTGATTAGATCATAAGAAGACTGAACATGCATGTTCACAGCTAGTGGGTTTGGCTTTAATGGTGTGAATATATCCATAAAGACTTAAAAAAAATTAAGTGCATCCTGAGGAGCACTATCACAGACTCCTGTAACTGGGCATCAAAGCTGGGATCTGAGTAAGCACTTCCATGGAGCCTCTGCCCATGGGCTTAGCGAAGCCAGCCATGATAAACTGTCATCCTTAATTTCCTGTTTGTCTTTCTCCCAGAAGGTCTGTTTCTGCACATGCATTTTCAGAGGAGGCCCCAAAGAAGTGACTGTTGAGGGTTATCTGGTATAGCACCATAGCAGGATAAAGCCTCCAGCTTCTTTTTTATCAAGGTAGGCCTGAAAAACTTTTTGACTTCCCTTAATGGATTTCTTATTAAATCTACCACAAAATCAGCTGCAAGAGGACATATCATAAAAAGGCCTTGGGTAAAAAAAAAACACCCTGTGAGTAAAAGTCCCTTTTGGAAATCTGATAAACATATGTGCACTTCCTCTCCATATCAAGGGTACACATGCCATATTAAGGCCTACAGACACCTGCAACCAGAGTTAAACATTAGAAGATTTTACCCAGTGGAGTAGTTATCTGCCCAAATGTGGTTCATGACTGAACTGTTGGACTGCAAGATGCCTAGTAACAGTGCAACTGATCAATACTGTAACATGGCAAGAAAGAACTAAAGATGGTGCAGGGTGGCTCTTTGTAATGGAAGCATGACTGTAGCCCTGGGAAAGAGAAGCCAACTAATTTAAGGGGAGGATGTAAAGCTCTGGTTGCAATCTGGATGTTGGGTCTCGCTTGCATCACTCTATTTGCAACAAGGTTATGATTCAACAGAGAATATGATTAACGTCTCACATTATATTCTAGTTTTCCTTTTCTAACAGGGTCATGTACATGACACAGAGATATATATACATATGTTGATGCCATAAAATAATTTTTTGTTTAGTTGTCTGTTTCCTGTGGTTTGTTGCTTACATGATACAGCCACTGATCTCTTTCTCTTGTTACACTGAAAAATTTAATAAATCATAGGAGGATGAGAGCCAGCTCTGTGGTATACAGGGGCAAAGACTTTAAATGCAGTAAACAACCCAAGTTCACATAGCAGCTTGAGCACCTGTAGGAGCAGGCTGCAAAGGATGGGAGTGGGCATCCACTAGTGGCACGCCCATGCTTGATGGAGGGAGGCAGCTCTGGGTCACCGCAGGGGAGCAGTGGGTGTTACTTTGTTTAGTTTTACCCTGCTGACCCCATGCTGTCATGGTACATCTTGAACTGGCAGCAAATTCAGCATCTGCAGGCTTGCTACTCCTTGGGACACAGCAATTGCAGAGCAGAGAGGAACTACCAAAGAGAGAGGAAGTAGGTTCACCCAGGAGGAAGAAGGTAGTCCATTCCCCCTGGACCACCAAGATGGCCTGGACCCTACCACCTGATGTTTACTAGGAAAGTGAAAGCTGATATGGACTCCCACAAAACATTGACTAGGCCGTAGGAATCTCACAGCCTGGGAATGCCCAGCTCTCATACACTTGGAACAAATGGACTGACTGGGTGCCAGTAGTGGAGCCAATGAAAATGTATGGAAGGAGCAAGAAAAAATAATACAAAATTATAAAAAGCTAGGGTGATGAAGTATAATAATCACCGAAACTTACTGAGTTACTTCTACTTGTATTATTAAAACTGTCACTTTAATGCATGTTTTCCCCCCGACTGTATGTACAATTCAGATGTCTTATTGTGATAAAATACTATTACCATGTAATGTATTTCACTCTTGCTCCAAACAGTTCCCACACATTAAAATGTAGTGCATTGCTTTAAATAATTAGTTAGTTCAGCAAAGCCAAAATAATCAGCAAGCAGCAGCAGGCAGCTAGTCATTTTCCTTCCTAAAAGACAGCCACAGCAATTATATCTACTCTGTACATATCAGGTATCCATCTTACTTCAAACAAATGCATATTAGTCCAGCAAAGCCAGGTAGTGCCTGCTTAAAGTGAACAAATGACAAGAGTATCAATTACTTTCATCCATCCAATGCCAACCCCCACCCAGCAGTTGTAGTCACAATATCTGATGGCTATAAACTACTATTTCACCTCCACGTTCCACA
Source organism: Protopterus annectens (assembly GCF_019279795.1). NCBI lineage: Eukaryota > Metazoa > Chordata > Ceratodontiformes > Protopteridae > Protopterus > Protopterus annectens. Next base: position 1,528,315,513 of record NC_056743.1, on the reverse strand, counting down.
CAAAAGTTGCCACACATCAAAGTATTCTAATCCAAGTTGATACACACAAATCACAAAGCCAGAGAAATATTACCAAAATAGCTAGTTGACCACTGTCCGCATTATTACAAAAATAGTAATAACACTTATCCCACTGCACCATTCATCTCAACTGTCCACACAAATCACAAAACCATACATAGTGTCAAAAATATCTGACTGACCACTGCCAGCATTATTGTAAAACTAGTAATAACACTTATCTCACTGACACTATGTCATTTCTCTCATATGTATCCAGAATTCTGATGAATGTCCCTGATTTTTTCTAACAGTTTTGATTTCTGCCCCTAGTATTTTTTTTGTAAATTGCATGCCATTGTATTCAAACAGTATAGCCAGGCACCAGAGATCAATACTTCTTATTGTAAAAAAAAAAAATCTTCAGGCAGCTTCATGCCTACATTTAAACATTGTGAGGAGTCTTCTTCCTTAACCTCACAACATTTAAGCTTAATATGACGTGACTTGAATGCAAACTAGAGCACCTACTCCCTGTTGCACCCTTTGTGCCATGGATGCATTTTCTTTCAGCAGGGGTGCCTTATTTATTTATTGTTTAGAGGAAAGAAGTATTTCTCTAAAAATAAATAAAAGTTGGGAAAAAGCATCGCTACAAGCACGGTGCCTTAGGTGCCTGCCTTGTTCACCTACACATAATGCTGGCCCTAGTATCAAGCTACCTGAGCAAAGCATCCATGATGACTAGTAGTAAAACAAAAACTCTTTTAAATTTATGGGATCCTGGTCATGTAGGGCCTTAAACACTCCAAAACAGCTTCAAAGGCATTTCAGTGCTTGACAGGGAGCCAGTGAAGAGGACAAAAAATTGGCATATAAAGATTAGAGTCTCATTACCAAGTTATGCACCTGCTGCAACTGGTCACATTCATTGGTTGTGAGTCCCAGGTAAAGGGCATTACAACAGTTCACACATGAGGAAATTACAGGTAAGTCCTCTGATAGAATAAGTTGCTACTTAATACAAGTAACATTCATGAGTTTGTGACAGCATAACTGGACAATAGCTATTGAGAATCACTCCAAGATTAAGCAACTTGGACACCAGAAAATTACATCCATAAAAATATTGGGCTAAGAACAGAAGTGGATTTGAGCAACTGACAGGCATCAAAGAAAGTGTGTCTTCCAGACAGTTCTCAGATGGGTCTAAGTAATATGCACATTCCTAACAGTATGATATCATCATCATAGCTATGACAGTAGGACTCTCAATGTATCCAAGTCAGTGAGTGCCAGCATTACAATATGGAGATTACTGGACCCAGATGGATCTGCAAGTAAGTGGGTAGACAGAGGAAGAATTAACTTGAGACTATACTCTGAGCGATAAGAGGCAAGCCAATCAAGGACTGTGCCAGAGATGTTGAAGTCAGTAGGTTTTCAATCACACCTGTAGAATCAGATGATCAGCTATGTCAAACAGACAGACAAGTCAAGGAGAACTATACAGAATAACAGAACTATACAGAGTACCAGCTTTGATCCCATGCCTCTAAAATATCATTAACCATTCAGTAAATTTCTCAATAGGTGGGAAGGTTAGGGGCAAGGCAGTAACTCCCCAGAACACCCAAATATATAGTGGAGTTTCTGAGGCTGTCTATGATCAAGACTTCCTTTAAGATAGATGGAAACACATATGTCTTCAAAGAGGACTGAACAATTTTGAAAATAAAAGGGCTTAAAACCTCAAAGCAAGACATTAACAGAGAAAAAAATAAAAACATATGAATAAATAACAGCTTGGTAGGACCTGGACTGAGCTCGCAAGTAGTGGGTTGCAATAGATCAAGCATATGCATAACTTCTACAAAATCAGGGTCATAAGATCAAGTCTTGTCTGTTATATGTCTGTCACAGGCATATCTAAGATTCCAGTGCTATCCCAAGACTCCTCCCACCTAAGGCAGTCTACCTTGTCAATGAAGAATCGAGCAGATAATTCACAGTTATATTTAGCAAAGTTCTTTTGAGTGATAAGGCAGGCTAGACTACACAGCCTAAGGATTAGTTGAAAAATGCATAGCTGGTTAGGAGATCTCTTTCTGGTACCTGGAATAATGCAGGTCAAGTGCCAATGTGTCCTCCAATAACAGAATACATCTCCATCAATACTCCATCCTTCACCTTTTCCTGTGCAAAGAACAAAGCTCTGTGTCCTGTTGTGGCTCTGTCAGTTCTGTGAGGGCTAGAAGGGAGAAAATAATAAAGAGCTACCACAACTGGGCCATTGTACTTACAAACCAGCAGCTCTGGGTTGTTTCTGCATTGTAGTCTGATAGGAAGCAGCCAAGGAAGGGATGGATTTACTGCACATCAGCAAGTCAAATGGCATCAGAAATAGTCTGAACCTCTTCCACAATATCAACAGAATGGTTTGGAGAGACAGGTTTATCTGACAGTGGATACCGTTGCTCTGGAACAGATTCCCCATCCGTATAAAACAAAGCTCATCCATATCCATTTTCAAGTGCAACTTTGGTCTATGGATGTGAAACAGAAAATTTAACCCAGGACTGCTCCCTGTAGCACTAATGGACAGAGATGTCTCCTAAATGCTTTATCCAAAGCATGTGTCCCCTCAGATTATCTGTGGTATGATCCCAATTATTCTCACTAGGAGTAATATATCATTTTTGACAATGGGATTCTTAAGGCCAATCTAACACCAAATAGGACAGATTAATTCAAGCACTGAAAAAGAAACTGGATAGGCTTAAAATGGCCTGCAAGAGCAGCTAGCCTAGTACTTGCCTATGAACCTATGAATGTAAGATTGCTCTGTATTTGGAGATGTTCAAGTTTTCATCCTGTACCCCATATCTCAGACATACAAACACACACACACAGTCCACTCCCTGCCTACCCCTTAGTTTGCCAAACTATCAACCAATGAAAACAATCAAAGAAGCAAGTGATTAAATCTGCTGGGAACAGGTAATACTGTGAATCAGCACTTGGACACTAACAACTAAAGACAGAGTGGTATTGATGACTGTTTTGATGTGGTTACGCCTTCAGTTTGCTTGAATTATTATCTGTGCAAGACTGATAGACAAGTGTAGTATGGCTTGTAACAGTAGCCTTAAATTAAAACAAAAAACCAATTCATTCATTTTAAAACACTCTGGTAAGAAACATGGAGTCAGCAGTATAATGAAATGGTGTTTTGTTTTTTACAAGAGTGGAGCTTGAAGTAGTGCAGTGAGTGTTTTTTCCATCCTTTTTTCTATTTCTTATTGCCCCTATGTCTGCCAACCATCAAGCTCATCACTGATTAAGCTCAGTCCATTCATTCCTTTGTATAAGGGGCATTTTCCCACAACTGTACAGGGGTGACAGCAATCCAGGGGAAGTCAACATGCAGGTAGCCATGAGGCTTGCTTGTGCCTTCACTGTCATCCCAGTATCTGAGGGCATAAGTTATGGTCCTAACCTCACATCTGGTGGTGATGTGAACACCTGCTTTACCACAGCCCCATGCAATTACCCTCCTTTAAATGCATCAGCAAAAGTTGTCATCATTGGCTTGGATATCCACAGCCTACATCTACCCGCTACTGTCTCACTTTTACAGGGAAGCTTCAACTTACCCCCGAATATCTGTAAGCCAGGCAGAATCTACCTCTCTTTCCCCAGGACGGGCAAACCCATCCTCCTCAGAAGCATCATGAAGTGCCAGAGCCTGTACTCAAACCTGGTTCTTCTGGGCTATAGTCAGGTTTCATCCTTCTATACCCAGAGCTGGCTTAGAGTCTTCTCTGTAATTGACTAAAGGTTAATGTACTGAATGGGAAGTGGATCAAATTATGTGTATTTTTTTACTTAGTCATTTCACCATTCCTGAGTGGTTCATATGATAGGATGAATATTATTAGTGTCTTTGTCAGACTTAATTCTAAACGAAGGTTCCTAAATTTTAAGGCTAAAATTAAAAAAAAATGTAATCTCTCTATTTATATTATTAATATCATTACCTCTGATATTAATTACCTTTTGCCATCCAAAACAAGCATATTCATTCCACATTGTTGCAAAAAATATGATATGTGTAATCAGTAGTTCTCCAATTACAGCAAGTACATGTCAAATTGCGGTAACCTGTATCAGAATTGTGACCTATCTTTGACTGTTTTAAAGCAACAGCTGTAAGCGAAATTCAGGATACAACAACAGCCAGTTCACCAAAATCGATTTATTCTCTGTACAGTCTCTAGCGCCTCGGCTCAACAAAGCCTTCAAGGAGTAAATGACAATACATCTCTGTTCCATATTTATATACACACCCATTAACTCTTTACATAATTAAATGATCATTAAACAATTAAAAATCTATTACCATTTAAAAAGACATGTTCATATTACACTCTTCCAACAACAATCAACATTTAGTCCCTTTGGTGTTAATGTCTGATATTTTAAAATAAAAATTAATTCCTTTTTTAAAAGTCAATTCTTTATTTTTTCCTCACTAGCTCCCTTACTATAAATCTCTTCTAATATAGATACCCTAAAATTAGTTACATCAGAATCATGAAATTTTACAAAGTGTTGAGCCAAAGGGCTCTCTAACTTATTGTTCTTGATATCCCTTTTTATTTTAAAATATCAGACATTAACACCAAAGGGACTAAATGTTGATTGTTGTTGGAAGAGTGTAATATGAACATGTCTTTTTAAATGGTAATAGATTTTTAATTGTTTAATGATCATTTAATTATGTAAAGAGTTAATGGGTGTGTATATAAATATGGAACAGAGATGTATTGTCATTTACTCCTTGAAGGCTTTGTTGAGCCGAGGCGCTAGAGACTGTACAGAGAATAAATCGATTTTGGTGAACTGGCTGTTGTTGTATCCTGAATTTGGGTTTTCATCTTGTTCGAGCTGAAGAGCTGGTGTTGTGACTTATAGCTGTAAGCGAAAGCCTACAGAAACTTGTGTAGATAACCTTTATGTGTTGATTAAAATTGCACTGACTCACAAAAGGTGCCCCACTAGTTTTGTTATACATAAAAATGTCAAACTCAAGCAGAAAGGACAGTAAACCATATGCACTTTCACTAATGAAGTCATTATAATGGAAAATATTAAACTAAAACATCTGGACTTTCTTCTGTGAATTGTTGCTGAAAGTAAGAAGAAGAATTAACCAACAGTGTTGCAATGTATTGAAATTTCACTCGCAGTAGTGCATGGTTTAATAGAAAGGTTTGCAAGAACCAGAATATTTGTTCCTTGACCATTGGTCCTGTATTGCTAATAAGTAAAGTGTAGCTGGAATGAATTATTTAGAAAAAAGCCTCATAAAAATATCAGAGCAGAAACTCATTAAGTACAATTATGATATGATCCTAATTCAAAACATGTATTTTAATTTTCTGCAGATGAAACATTATCTCTAATGTGTATTCTCGTTATATATCATGATATATAGTCTATGGTGAATCTTCTTGTTTTGTTTAACATTGTCTTTGTCATTTAATATGCTGATGCATCACAGCCAGCTCTAAAGCATGCTGGGAAGAGGCCCTGAGTGTGACCCAAATGACAATGGATCAACATGTAATTCAGTCACTGGAGAAGCCAGCCAGAGACAGTGGAAATAAGTGTCCACTACTGGCTTGCCTAGCCTGCATACAGGCAGGTAAACTGACTCACTGTATGACCAGCACCAGGTGTAGCCAGGTGTGAGCATGCAGTAATAACAGCTGAGACATGTGCATACACCCAGCTGTGATTTGTGCACAGCAGCCATGATTCAGCTCATGCATTGTAGTGACCATAAGTTACTGGGATAGTCCTGTGGGATCCCATGCATGTCAGACTGCCAAGGGGCAACATGGATAGGGTCAAGTATAAATCATGGTGGCTGCCTACAAAATGGCTTCTTGTGACTATCTCTCAGCCATAGGGAATAAGTGGGCCAGTGTGTTCATGGGTGGGCTGACGAAAAAGAAAGAAAATTACCTAAAAAAAATTATGCTGATATATAAAGCAACGGACACATGAAGAAGTTTTACTGTCTTTTATTGCATGTGTATATTCCATGTACAATACATCTCATTTCTGTCCAGGGCTAACACTGGGGAGAAAAATTATTTTATTCTAACAAAGTTACTACTATCCAACACAAAAAAGAGCTTAATGCATCTACCAGAAACTCATTTGAGTGTACAAAGCTCAATTTCTTAGTCTAATCAAAAGTTCAGTTGTGTGATGTTCCCTTTATGCAATAGATGACTGGATAGTCCCTGTCTGCACAGTAACTCATTGAGTTATACAGCTCAGTCTACGGGCAGCCTCAGGCTCCACATTATTCTAGAACATTAATGAGGTGCAGCCCAGGAAGGCTAGGACTGGTTGCCGCATAATGCATGCGACATCAGCCCTTCCCCCAGGGCAGAGAATATCAGATTTGCAAAACAGATTCTTTATCATATTCCAATGCACTTCCATGATGAAAGAAGTGACATATAGACTATGTGGGGTAATTATGTTATTGTAACAAGTCAGTCAACTCTACTTAAGTAGCTTCAAATAATACAAAAACAAGATGTGCCTCTCAAGGGGAATAACATAATACTGTCAGAGGGATCAGTAGCAAGGCCCAGCAACATAACCATCTGGATTGTTTTCTCTGGCACAACTCAGGATATTTACAGAAATGCAACCATCACACTGTGTTTTCCTTCCATTACAAACTGTCAGCAACAGGCACTATCATGATGAGTGACAACAGGCTAAGCGTGGCTACAAAGGCTTTACTTACCATCTAATATACTCAGCTCTAACATTTTGTTTAATGAAATTAATACCTTACTCGGGAGAAAGTTTAATTCTACAGTCTGCTATTAAACTGAACACAAGCTAAACAAGGATAAGCACATATAACACAAAACTTTCCTCACTCCAGTTTAGCATCATAACCAATAACAGAGCAATTAGGATTGGAAATGAACTATGATGGAAAAAGGAAGAATTACTTTATTACAAACCCATGCAAAACAGTAAAACAAGCTTTCACACCAATGTGCTTCTCTAGAATCACTAAATAGATCTGACCAAATCATATCCAGGTTTAACACAATTGATTAGTATAAAACATTTTAAATTATGTTTTATGTAAATAAATTTATAAAATTATTCTAAGCTCTACCATTACCTGCATGTCATTTTCAGTGTAGCTACAGCAGAGCCAAACACTGTAAAAGAGTAAAACCTGCAAACAGGTGCTTATACATGTGTCAAAGCAGCTTTGAAAGGAAACATTTTGTAGTAACTTTGATTCTGATTCCTCTGATTTACTTTGTTGAAATAAAAATGAAAAAAAAACTCATATAGGTCACAAAAGTGGCAAAAGGAGAGAACCATGGCCCACTTTTCCTTCCAAACCATTTTAGAACTCAGAAAGAGAATATTTGGTTAGCAAAGCATAGCCCTCATGAGAGTTTTAAAGATTATGCAACATAAAAACTTTATTAGGTAGGTTAAGCATGTCCAATTCAGCTATACTTCACTACTTTCAGAACTGACCACCTTTTATCAAAACAGTGAGATCTGAACAACTGCATCCATTTCTTAGACCTAGTATTATAACGTTGAATTCCCTATAAAACCAAAAGGAAGGTGTCTGGTAGAGAAAACATTACTTCTCTAGCATTTACTATTTGTTACAGTACTTAAGCCCAGGCACTTTGACAACAATAAAAACTCAATACATGACAACCTGGGCAGAAATATTAAGATGGAAAAATATGTTTAAAGCTATAATGTTGTAGGGTGCAGTTCTAGGGTCTTATTCATTCCCACTTTCCCTATCAAAGCCTAATCAGCTATTGTATGTTCAGGGAAGGTCCTATTAATGAAACTCTATGGCCCACAGAAGAAGGTGCTTCTGTACCCAAGCTGGTCACTAGTTCCATCTGCAAGTGCACTCAGCTAGGAATGTAAAGGTGGTGCCATATCTAGGAGGCTTAAGGTATGGACATATTGAATTGTTCATCGCAAGCTTACCTCTACCTGAGGACACAGCCTTCTACAACCACTGCCATGTTAGTGTGGTTAGTGTTTTACAGCAGCATTAGAGATAACCAAGCAGGGAAAATAGGCAAAGCTGGTCACCAAGGGATAAGTCCAAAGACATGCGTCTGGAGCATTTTACCCTGGGCCTCCACTGAAAATGTGCTCTGTCCCAGTTGGACCTTCCCAGTAAACAAATGTTAAATAAAAAGTCCTAGAAATGTTTAGTTAAGTCTGAATAGTCACTATAGCAAAATATGTGTAAGGGACTACCTCCAAAGAACTGCAGCAGGGATCTTCTGCATTGAAATGAGGGGCCAAGAAAAATGTCACTCCTTCCTATTACCTTGTCTTAAATGTTCTACACATTTGTAACATGTTTAAAAAATGTAATGCTCCAGACTGCATTATCAGAATCTTATCTGTCCCCTCTCTTTCCCTTCACAAGCCTATCAAGTGCTGTGTCTCCGGGACAGCTATATGATGCTAACTTCATAGCCTGCAGTTCCAGTGAGTCAATCACAAACTGATGTAGCCATTGTCATGTAAGTGCTGCTGTAGATAGCTCTGATACTGCCAACATGTTATATGTGAACTGTGGTGATATAAATACATATTGTACTCAGTAACTCTAGTGTGAAATATCTGCTGAAACACTTGTTTGTATATTATAGCTTGACTTCTTTATTATACTCTGCATCTAAAACTTGCAATGCAAAGAGTTGCTCATTCTGCAAGAAAGATCTGCCTACTCAAAGTTTATCATACATTGTTTTATTGATTGTTTTTCATTGCTTATGTCACACTACTGCATTATTGATATAGTTGTGTATGCTGTCATGTTTAAATGGTAATAAACTAAATTCATAATTAACTAAGTACTGTGATGCAGAAAATATAAGTTCAACTAACTTGTTAATGGGCATTGCAGCAGGGTCTAGTACACTAAGCAGCCAATATATATCTACTTTCTTACATTATTGTTTCAACAGCATTTGCTAATGAGAAAAAAAGGTAAATTATTCTGAGGAACCAGCATTAAAACAAGCAAATCTCCAGCCAGCAGTGTGTTTACATCTACATTACCAGCTATGAAGATCCCACCAACCTCCAGATGGCAGAGAGCAGAATGAAACAAGTCAGAGTTCTAGTGCACATATGGTGTCATCTGTGCTATATTGCTGCTCAGCTTGGTAGTTCTGATGTAATATCAAGTCTACCATACATCAAAAAGTTTGGAAGAACCTCCGAATGACTTGTGTGAATAACAATGAATTTTAATAACAGACTTGCTGCACCTTAGGACATGAGTTACTGCAATGGTTAAAATCCCAACTAGAATTGCTTCTGGCAGTGGAATTGTCCTAAACTTTCTTAGCTTCACTATGCCTTTCTACTGCTGTGACTCAGTAACTCTTGCAGGCTGCTTGCATACTAAACTTGAAGCAATGGCGTACAAATCTAAGTGACATTTTTCTCAGTTGAGGGTCTATGACTGAGCAAAAAGCATTCTGAATAAGTTTTTTCCTCCAAGTACATAGTACTTAGCCGCTTTGATCTTGGTATATTGAAAAGGCAATTTAACATATCTGTATAAATCAAAAGCATCTTACACCAGTTTGACTTCTACTTAATGAATGAAAGTTTATCTGTAACGCATGTAACAACTCATGCATTTGCAGAAGTTTTTATTTTGCACATCTCAACAGTGTGCTTTTCCCACATAACTTTGAATAAATTGCGGACAGTAATAGAAAACTTAATAATAACCTCACATTGGTATGGCTATGGTGCATTAATTTCAGAGTAACATGTTTCAAAAGTTAATTTAGAGCTTCTGCTATTTCCAGATTAAAGCATATGGCTAATTAGCATTAGCCGTTCCACCAGAGTGCCACATCTGCATGCAGCTTCTCTGTTTAGACCACTATCCATGCTATGATGACCATTTGACATGCAGAAATCTTCAGGGTTAAAAAGATTAAAAGGCAATTTCTAGGTTAGGTCTATGAAAATAAGGGGGAAATCTTGGATTTATTCTTAGTTTTATGCATAGTTATTTACTCAGCTTAATTAAAACTATTGTAGAAAATTGATGAAGCTATAGTAAGTATTATAGTATGGTGTTTCATTTAATTGGGTTCTGGTCTTTTTATCATGAAATCCTAAAGACATTAAGAGATTTGATAACCGAAAATAGTTTGTTCACTTATTTTTACAATAACAAAGTGCAAACCGACTGTATTTAAGAAACACTTACATTTGCTGAACAAACAGATTGTATTCAAGAAACACGTTTGCTGACCAACACCCAGGATTCAATAAAAATAGATTAAGACAATGGCTGCTGTGAGGAATTCCAGGGATATCAGTGATGTAGTTATAAAAAATAATCTATACAGACTGATATTATGCTGTCTGATTATGACTTAGAATGCAGATTTTGTAACTTAGTTGTAAAACATCTGTGTTTAGGCAAACCAAATGCAAAATATATACATATATATGCAACAAACAATTCTCAAGTGAACTGGGCTGTGTTAACTTCTAGTCAGGGGCATAACAGTTAAGGTCTTCAAGACACAAAGCCAGAGTTCAATTCTGACCTCTAGTAACTGTCTATGTAAAGTTTGCATGTACTCCCTTTGTCTGTGTGAGGGTCCTTTTATCTCCCAAAAAACATGCTGGGTGTTTCTGACACTTACTACTGGGTTCAAATTCTGCCCTCTCTCATGAACTTAAGAGGTATGCCAACAGAATGCACCAAAAACTGAAAGGAGTCATGAACAGCAGCAGCACAGACTCTATGTGGACAAACTGTTTTAAGCATCAGCTGTGGTGCAAAATATCTTCTGAGTAGGAGAACATGGACCACTGACTCTATGCCATGCTAAGGCTAGTGGCTCAGTTGTGTAAAAATCATCTCTAGGTGATTTGGTAAGGTTGACTAGTATCCCTAAACAGGGATATGAGTATTTGCTGGTTCTGATAGGGTTGAGGTCTTGACCTATTTCAACCTATGTTGCAAACCAGTGCTAAAAGTGGAAGATGTATATGTCCTGTACTGGCCAATGTGTACCCACCATAAAGCCCAGCATCCTTGATAAGTAAGCTGCTTATCAACTGATGTCCAGTTTTCCAGGCTGTTTTACTTTGGATATTGTTGTTGAGTGAATGCTAGATGTAAAGACAATCAACCTGTCAGAAATGACCCAAGGATTGCTACACTGCTACATTTATACAGGTTCACTGACAGGACTCAGCTTGAAAGTGGATTGCATGATGGTAAGAAGGAGATTAGATACTGTATATCCAGGAGACAAGGTAGAACAGCAGTGCAGTGAAGCCACTATGCTTGGGATCCAGAGTCTACTACTTAAGGGGAAGACAGACTAAAAATGGTGTAGGTATTGTGGTAAGAGATTGTCTTCTGAAGATTATGAGGGATGTTATCAGAGTCAATGATAGTCTCATAGCAATCAGACTCCAATATAAAAGCAGGGCAGTATTCATAATTTCAGCCTATGCCCTGCAGTAGGGCTGTGATGGTGAGGAAAAGAGAACATTCAACCATCAGTTGCAGGACCTCCTTGATAAAGTAGGACAAGATGATTTGGCATTGATAATAGGGGGCCTGAATGCTCATATTGGGACAGACAGGCATAACATGATATGAGGACTGCTTCAGTCCCCATGGGTGAAGCAACAAGAATAATGAAGGCAAAGACAGTCTAGACTTCTAACTAGCAAATGGCTTAATGGTGACATGGTTTGCCAAGACAGGTAGTAACAAGATCGCATGCAAGTGAGATCAGCATGCAGTTTTGGTAGACTTCTGCCTGGTAAGGTAAGGGCACTGAGGTAAAATCAGAAATGCAAAGTCATTCCTAGTGAAACAGTTTGCACCAAGCATAATCTATTGGTGGTCACAATTAGATGCAAGCAGTGGTCAGAGAAGGCTCTAAAGTCAATGGAGACTAGGCTGGAGACCTGGAAGTTGAGTGGGGAGAAAGCACATGAATTCAAGGAAACTCTTAGAACTATATCACTTCAGGAAGACGAGGAACATAATAGAGCTGAAAATGTTACAGTCTAAAAACAGCACAAGGACTACAGAACAGATATGTGGTAGAGCCAGGTATGGAAATACTGGTTGTAGAACGTAAAAGTCCAGGAAGTTCTCAAAAGAAAGGAGTGCAGGAAAAAGTGGGAAAAATAATACATGGACCAGGCCAAAAAGGAATATGAAGTGCATGTGGCCAAGATGGCTGATGGAGCAGCAACTGGTGTAAGCTCTGTGACCAAAAACTTTTCTCTTACAGAAAATGTAATCAAAAATTAAAATTTGGAGATTCTTGTTAGCTAATTTTATTCATTAATAATCAGAGGAAATATTTATAACTTCAAGTTCATCAAAAGCTGTAATTTTTCTATCAAAATTTCAACTGCTTGGCTCAGAGAGAAAACACTTCAACATGAGTCACTCAAGAAATGGTACTCAAGATTCTTGTGTTAAAAAAAGACATACTGTCACTAATATCTATTATGCATGATGAATTACTTAAAATAGACAAACTGGATACCAAACTAAAAAGTTTCAAAGAAGATACCAGAAAGAAGATAGAACATTTAGAAATTCTTGTGAAACAGCAAAGTGCTCGAATCAGCAATATGGAAGAAGCTTTAAATGATCATGAAGGAAGAACAACTGAAGGTGATTCTCAGATTGAATTTATTTTAAAACAAAATGACTCAAACAAAAAAGGTGATGATTTAGAAAATAGACTGAGATGAAATAACATTAGATGTTATGGTATACATGAAAAGCATGAGGGAAACAATGTAATAAAATTCTTAACAACCTGACTACATAAAACATTAAATCTACCTGAAGCTTTATCTTTTGGAATTGAAAGGGCACATTGATCCCTGAGAGCACCTTAAAAGAAGGAAAACTCATCACCACATTCAATTTTAGTTAAGTTCTTGTTTAGCTTAGAAAAAGATCAAATATTAATAACAGCATGGTCCAGCATATGACGTCCACTACTATCCTGGGTCAGTAACTAAGGAACTTCAATCCTCACCACTGACTCCAATCAGAGACTGTTACTTAAAAAGGAGTAGTATTTTACAATTTCCTCTAAGAGCACAACAGGAACATGCTCTATAACATGGAGCTGGACTGTATGCTTCTGTCCACCCCAAATATAACTCCTTATTACACATTCCAGAGCAATGTGTCCCAGTTTAAGACCTCTGATACACTCACACTTAAATAAATTAAATCTTACACATCCAAACACTTCTAGGAAAGCCTGGCACAGATTTCCAGCTCTGTCCCTTCCCCAAAATAATACGTTAAAACACTGCCATCAATCAGAACAGCTATATACCCTTCCAAATGGGTATCCTATTATTAAAATTAGATAACAAAACAAATGGTAGCATATGACCTAAAGCAGCCAGGCTTTCAGACTGACCTGGGAATTATCGAAATAGGTATGGCCACTCTCACATCACTAAAGAATACACTGAATGACCAGCCACAATGTAAAATAATAAAAAGATTTAATAATAAACAAAATAATTAAAAATGTAAAACAGTTATTTCAACAAACAAACATAATTCAATCATCAGGAAAATTAAATTAACACAGAAGTATAGAAATTCAACATTTAGAAAAACTAATTAGCTATAATTTCCTAACTGAAGAACACTGTCCTTGATCTAAACTAAATTATACTGTTGGAAACTCCTGGGTTCTGGCTGGTGTGATTCTCAATCTGGAAATATATCGCTGATTGATAAATACATTTCTTGGCATTTTAACCTTTCAGTGTTCTGCATTGTCTTAATTTTGCCTGACTGAATTATTGTTTGCCTGACTTAATTATTTTATATATTTTTTCTGGCATTGTTTTATGTTTCTTATCTGTCCTGAAACTGCTTACCCCCTATTTCTGAGATGGAGTTTATAAAACTGGTCTAACAGCTTTTGTGTTATCTGATTGCTTCAAGGCTTGCTGATTTAAAAATAGTTTCTGTTTGTAAATTCTTGCATACACTGTTGGATACTCCTGGGATGTCATTCAAGGATGCATCTGCAGTCCTAACATATGGGTTGTCCTGCCTCAGGCAGCCCTTCGGTCGGCCGGATTCCAAAGTCTGCGTCTGGCCTCGGCTGATGTCGCACTTCACCCAACGTCATAGCTGCTGTGAATTGGGTATAAAGGCATCAGCCGACGCCATTTTCCTCAGTCTTTCTTGCAGCGGTGCCAAGCAGAAGCTGTTCACAAGTGCCGGTCGGTCAGATCCAGAGATTTCTACTACCGAAGACTTCTAAAAAGCTAAGTACCCCGTTGGGGACTCTTTCTTGCCTCAGCCGATGTCAGAAAAAGTTAATAATTGTTTAACTTGTGGGAAACAAATACCTCATAAGGATTTCCACTCTTACTGCCTTCCTTGCTTAGGCCCTGACCACGACGTATCAGCTTGTCTAGCCTGTGCTTCCTTCAACCGACGGACTCTTAGACGTCGGTCGGAGTTTGCAGAGGAGTTTTTTGGTCCCGCTTTTGCTTACAAAATGCCGTCGGAGACCCCAACTACACATTTAGCTAAAAAGCATAAGGGAAAGGACCGACACTCATGGTCCGCGGCTTCGGCCGAAATCACGGTTAAGCCAACCGCGACTGTCTCGGTTTCGGCCAAAACCGAGTCCTCGGTTCTTCCTTCGGCCGAAAGCTTGCCTCCAATAGCCGAGGCCTCACACAGCATGGCTGAATCCACTACTGAACTTGCCCCTGCTGTAGCAGGCTCCCAGGATTTATCAGATACTATTCCTTTAGACATATCTACTCCTGCATGTGGAGCTGCTAGGCCCCCTGCATCTATGTCTATCAAGGCTTTTTCTAGGGCTAAAGCAGCTAAATCTTCTAAGGCCTTGCCTGCTAAAACCCCCTCACACAGGCCTTCCTCCAGTTCCCAAATGCTCAGCTTGGCTGAGGATCTCATTTCTTTGATCAGGGGATCCCAACCTCACCCAGACAGGGCCTCTCAACCCCCTCCAGAGAAGAGGCCTAGAGCAGAGCCCCCGGATCCTGTTTCTACAGACTATTCCTTGGATGATTCAGAAAACTCAGGTCCTCCAGAAGGCCCATACTCTCCTTATGAGGATTCTGATGCAGAAGACTCCATTCCTTCTGCCTCTCCTCCTGAGGAATTTTCTTTTGGGGAAACCTTGCATGCTATGAGAGAGCATTTTCAATGGCAGGGCCGGGATTTTTCAGATTCAAGGAAAAGGCTAAGGACCTTTTTACATTTACCACAGCATAGGCCTTTAGCCATTCCTCCAGTACTTACAGTTGTTGATGATGCTTATAATGATGCCTGTTCTGCCCCTGACTCTCTTCCCCCTGCGCCTGCCAAGCCCGACAGATATTGCAGAATCCCGGACACACACTTTCACTTGTATAAGGCTCCTATTGCAGATCCTGAAACCATTTCACAGGCCCCCAAAGCTGTAGCAGCTGCCTCTGCCAAAACCCCCCTCCCCTCTGAAAGAGAATCTAGAGCATTAGAGAGATGGGGTAAAAAAGTTTATACTTCTGCTACTCTTTCGGCTAGGGCCTTAAACTGTCAATTCCACATAATTCAGTATCAGGAATTTTTGTTAGACCAGATAAATAAAAAACTGTCCTCTCCTGAACCTATAGACCGTAAGTCCCTTCAGGATTTGGTACATAACACTCAGCAGGTCAGTAATCATTCCTTAAAATGCGGCTATGATGCACTGGAGGCTTCCTTTAGATCAGCTATGACTGGAACAGTGATTAGAAGGCATGCCTGGTTAAAAGAACAATCCTTACCAGACCATGTAAAGTCAAAGCTTCTAGATGCTCCCATGGAGAAACAAAGTTTGTTTGGTTCCCCTGCACAGCAAGTGCTAAAGAAGGTGGAAGAAAAAGCAAAATCTGTCCAAACAGTCAAGGATTTCTTACAGGTACAGCCTCCGAGGTTTAGTAGAAATTGGCCTTCGAAGAATTGGTCCTTTCCAGACACCTCCAGAGCACAGAGAGGCAGAAACAGGCGCCCAAGAGGCAGAGGTCAATCCAGAGGTGCCTACAGGGGACGTCAGTAGCAGCCTAACAACCAGAGAAGTACTGCCACAGATTCAGCTATGACCACCTCCACAGGACAGACACAATGACTTGACTCTGATACCGCCTACCAGGGAACAACTGCAAGCACCCTTAGGCGGAAAGATTGCCTTATTTTCCGTAAACTGGCATTACATTACAGGAGACAAATGGATTTTACAGACAATAGACATAGGCTACAGGTTTCACTTCCACACTCTACCAAAAAAGAGAGGAATGCCAAACCTACCACCAAGCCAAAAAACAAACGCTCTAGCACAAATCAACCACCTACTAAGGATGAGAGCTATAGAAAAGGTACCGCCTATGGAGCAAGGGCAAGGATTTTACTCCAGACTTTTCCTGGTACCAAGGAAAGAAAACCAATGGAGACCTATTCTCGACCTGTCCAATCTGAACACATATCTTATTGTTCCAAAATTCAAAATGCTGACCCTACAGCAACTTCTTCCCATGCTGGGCAAGGAGTCTTGGCTGGTGACTCTAGATCTCAAGGAGGCATACCTGCACGTCCCTATACGACCAGATTGCAGAAGATACCTCAGATTTCTTGCAGGATCAGAGCATTATCAATTCTCAGCATTACCCTTTGGCTTATCTACTGCACCCAGAGTATTCACGAAATGCCTGGCATCAGTAATTGCTCATTGCAGGCTTCAGGGAATTCAAATTTACCCATACCTGGACGACTGCCTGATACAAGCGGACAACAAGACCAAATTAACAAAAGATTTGGAAAAGGTTATACAACTACTGCAAGCCCTGGGATACACAGTCAACATGAAAAAGTCAAGGCTGGTACCATCCCACAGGATAACATTCTTGGGTGCAGAACTGGACACATCAAATCAAATGGCATTTCTCACAGCAGAAAAACAAAAGCAACTACCACTCTATTTCATGGCATTAACAACGCAGAACCAGCTTACAGCAAGGAAAGTCCTGCAAGCCCTGGGATACATGGCATCCTGCATAATATTGATTCCACATGCCAGGCTACATATGAGGAAGTTGCAATGGTACCTAAGGAATCTATGGTCTCAACACAAGCACAGTCTAGAAGCCCAGATTCCAATAATCCCATGCCTGAAACAAGAATTCCTGTGGTGGGCTCAGGCCTGTCAGTTGAACAGAGGTCTGCCCTTCCACAAACCTCACCCAAGCCAGACTATCACCACGGATGCCTCAGACCTAGGCTGGGGGGCACACATGGTGGGCAAGTGTATACAAGGCCTATGGACACAAGACCAGCTGAACCTACATATAAATCAAAAAGAGATGCTGGCAGTGAAACAGGCACTTCTGACATTCAGACCTTTTCTTCAACAAGGTCATTTGCTGATAAGGACGGACAACACCACAGTCATGTGGTATATCAACAAACAAGGAGGCACACACTCATATCCTCTATGCCGGATGGCAATGGACCTGTGGAATGTGGCCCTGAACCACAACATTCAACTCCAGGCCAAATTTGTGCCAGGAAAAGAAAATTCACTAGCAGACACCTTAAGCAGAACTACCACGGATGCCCACGAATGGATGCTGCATCCAGACATCTTCAAAACCATTACAAAGAAATGGGGACTACCAGAAATAGACCTGTTCGCATCCCCACACAACCACCAATTGAGGAAATTCTGCACAAGGACATACCATCCACTGGCTTGGAGGGTGGACTCCCTATCCTTCAGTTGGGAAAACCTGACAGCATACGCATTCCCACCTCTTCCTTTGATGCACAAAGTGCTACTGAAGATCAAAGAAGATCACCCAAGGATCATCCTGATAGCTCCAGACTGGCCGAGGCAGCATTGGTACCCGCTACTGAGGAGTATGTCTCGGACACGCATGGCCTCTACCTCTAGTTCCTTTACTACTAACACAGAACAACTACAAGATCCTTCATCCAAACTTGAAAACACTGCAGCTAGCTGCTTGGAATATTACATAAAGCAAAATAACCCAGACTTATCTCAGAGGGTTAAAGACATTATCCTGGAGGCTCGCAGACCCTCCACAAGGAAGACTTATTCAGCCAAATGGAAAAGATACCTCATTTGGAGTGCAGCAAAAGGAGAAAATGTATCATTAGCAAACATAGCTAACATCCTGGAATACTTAGCAGAACTTTTCCACAATGGCCTGTGTTACTCCTCCATTAAGATTCATGCATCAGCAATTTCAGCAGAATACAACACGGATCCTCCAGTCTTCTCTCATCCTCTACTCAGGCAATTTCTGAGAGGAATTAAAAATGTAAAGCCTCCAAGGAAGCCACCTTTGCCTACATGGGACCTTAACTTTGTGCTGGAAAAGTTAACACTTCCCCCTTTCGAACCAGCAGCAACAGCAGAATTACAGTTCTTATCTTGGAAAACTGCTTTCCTGCTTGCAATGACTTCAGCAAGAAGGGATTCTGAATTACAGGCATTGATGGCAGTACAGCCCTTCCTTATCTTCCATCAGGATAGAGTGTCCTTGAGAACTAACCCTACTTTTATGCCAAAGGTGGTCTCCAGGGTATCATTGAACCAAGCAATCCACCTGCCAACATTTTTCCCCAACCCACAGAACAGGGGGGAAAGACTACTACGTACATTGGATGTACACAGGCAATTGCGCTATTATCTGGACAGAACCAAGACCAACAGAAAGACTGACCAGCTTCTAGTAGTGTATGCATCAGGAATGGAAGGAAAAGCAATTTCAAAACAGACAATCTCAAAATGGATAGGAAATTGCATTAGATTTTGTTACTCTTTTCATGGAAAGACAACTCCAGAAAACATCAGACCACACTCCACATGGGCTACAGCCACTACTACAGCTTTCCTACGAGGAGTGGCTACCAAAGACATTTTAGAAGCTGCTACTTGGAGCTCCGTGCATACATTTGCCAAGCATTATAATCTACCTTTATACTCCAGATCCCGAGCAGGTTTTGCAACTGCTGTTTTGCAAGGGATCTTATCTACACCATAATCATCTTAGTGCCTCCACCCCCAGTTTGGCTATGGTATTCTACCCATATGTTAGGACTGCAGATGCATCCTTGAAGGACATAGTACAGTTTTGTACCTACCATAAATGTAGATGTCCGAGAGGTATGCATCTGCAGTCAGGATTACCCACCCTCCTTCCCCTCTGTGGTACTCCTAGGGTATTTGCCCATCTAGTAGCTAGCTGGGGGAATCTATTATGGTGTATTTGTTTGTATTTGTTTGTATATATGTATATACCTGCTTATATTGTTTGCTCTCTACTGTTTGGAACCATTTGCATTTATCCAAATTTAGCCTTCCTAGAGGGCACCTGGCATCTGGGGCAAGAAACACTGAGGAAAATGGCATCGGCTGATGCCTTTATACCCAATTCACAGCAGCTATGACGTCGGGTGAAGTGCGACATCAGCCGAGGCCAGACCCAGACTTTGGAATCCGGCCGACCGAAGGGCTGCCTGAGGCAGGACAACCCATATGTTAGGACTGCAGATGCATACCTCTTGGACATCTACATTTATGGTAGGTACAAAACTGTACTTTCTGGCTGGTGTGATTCTCAAACAATCTGGAAATATATCGCTGATTGATAAGTATATTTCTTGGCATTTTAACCTTTCAGAGTTCTGCATTGTCTTAATTTTGCCTGACTGAATTATTGTTTGCCTGACTGAATTATTTTATATATTTTCTGGCATTATTTTATGTTTCTCATCTGTCCTGAAACTGCTTATCCCCTATTTCTGAGGTGGAGTTTATAAAACTGATCTAACAGCTTTTGTGTTATCTGATTGCTTCAAGGCTTGCTGATTTAAAAATAGTTTCTGTTTGTAAATTCTTGCATACACTGTTGGAAACTCCTTGGTTCTGGCTGGTGTGATTCTCAAACAATCTGGAAATATATCGCTGATTGATAAGTATATTTCTTGGCATTTTAACCTTTCAGAGTTCTGCATTGTCTTAATTTTGCCTGACTGAATTATTGTTTGCCTGACTGAATTATTTTATATATTTTCTGGCATTGTTTTATGTTTCTCATTTGTCCTGAAATGTTTTTTCCCCTCTCCCTCCCACCCTGTTCTTGTAGAGTTGTTATAGTTGGTAGCTTTGCAGTTGCCCACCCCTACTGTAAATTTGATCTGGGACACCCATCCCAATCTGGTGTTTACTCTACTTAATGCAGAGAGAACATTTGAGAAGGCCGATCCACTTAGGTTCTTAACCTCTGCTCCTCCTTCCTCTCTCCTTGCACTTTACTAAAAAAAATTGCACTTTATTTTGCTTTTGCCTCTTCTTAAACGTACTCAATTGTAGTTATTCTGCTGCATTTATTACTGCTTGGTGGTAGCCTGATTAAATTGTTATTCTAAGCCTTTCAGTTTAAGCACTTGGGCTTCAGACCAGTTATTTTACATTAAGTAGGTTTGTGGTCTGCATTGTTGTGGCAGGACAGGTAGTTTACATCCTTCTAAATTGGGAATTGCTGATTGAAGGCTCAGTGTCTGTTATTCTAAAAGTGTATTAGTTCTGGTTTAAGCACTTGGGCTTCAGGCCAGTTATTTTACATTAAGAAGGTTTATGGTCTGCATTCTTGTGGGAGGAGAGGTTAGATTCTGCCCTTTTGAGCTGGGAATTTCTCTTTAAAGGATTATTGTGCCTGCTTATTTGAACTGTTTCTTTCTGAAAATGGTGCGCCTTGTTTGCTGTAGCATAGAAGAGATTCAGCCATGCTGAATCTAGCTTTGTTTGTATAACTTGAGCACTAATCCAGGCCATCTTTTTTGGAGAAGGTTCCCCTGCACCCTAGTGGCAGGAGTGTGCAGTTAGAACTTGTCTGATTGAAGACTGCTGGAACAGGGCTCAGTTTTGAGCTTTTTTACTGGTTAATTGGATAATTTGTTTAAATCAGTTTGCTCATTTTCTATTGTTATATAAAAAAAATTCCACTTTATTCATCTGCTTTTACTGTATTTGTGTTTCTTCCAACTTTATTGCATTTATTTTGCTGCATTTATTACTGCTTGTTAGTAGCCTGATTAAATTGTAACTGTTATTCTAAGCCTTTGGTTGAAGCACTTGGTCTTCAGACCAGTTGTTTTACATTAAGAAGGTTTATGGTCTGCACTCTTGTGGGAGGAGAGGTTAGACTCTGCCCTTCTGAGCTGGGAGTTTCTGGTTAAAGGCTTATTGTGCCTGCTTATTTGAACTGTTTCTTTCTGAAATTGGTACACCTTGTTTGCTGTAGCATAGACCTGCTGAATCTAGCTTTGTTTGCATAACTTGAGCACTAATCCAGATTACCCTTTTTTGGAGAAGGTTCCCCTGCACCCTAGTGCAGGAGTGTGCAGTTAGAACTTGTCTGACTGAAGACTGCTGAAACGCTGATCAGTTTTTATCTTTTTATTGGTTAATTTGTTTAAATCAGTTTGCTCATTTGCTACTGTTATATTAAAAAAAATAAACTTAATGCATCACCGCTTAGCTTGGATTAAACTATTCATGGTGCCATAAAGTCTGCTCTTCAAATTTTCCCTTAGAACTAGCCATTTTTTGTAGTTTTAGCACTCAAATCTGTTTCTTTGAGCTCAGCACTTGTTCAGAACTTGTTGTAAGCACCAAATAAGCTACAAATTACTACAGCACTCAACTTTCCTCACTTGTGTAGAGGAAAACAGTTTTTAGCAATTAATAAATAAGCACCTGTCCAGGCATGTCTAAGGGTCAGCTTCTGGTGTTTTCTCCTGTCTATCTGATGAATCTGGGCATCTTGTGGCAATGCAGCAATTACCTCATGTACACAGACAACCCTCTCCTCCTACCACCCAACACTACAACCTGTGAGAGATGCACTTATATAGCCAAACTGGAAGCAAAGCTCTCTCCACCCAAGGCTGGACAAGACAGTCAAGAGGAGAAGGTAAACACTTGCACCACACCATACTCATCACATAGTCCCTCAAAATCTACACCACCAAAACACACACATAGCAACACAAAACACACACCTACATTTGTGGAGCCTCAAGCAACAGAGACCTCTAAAGCAGAAATGCATGCAACCTCCACCTGTCAATACAACCCAAATGTCACATAGCCCACAAACTCAGTATGCCACTCAACCACAGCCCATAAGGCATAACAATGTACCCAACACTCTAGTCATAGGTGACTCTATAGTCAGACACACTGATGTTCCACTCACCAGGCTAAACAAGGAGAAAGTTACTGTCAGCTGCCTGTCAGGTGCCAGGATCCACCACATAATGCACACACTCAGGTCACTCCACAACAAGTACAAATATGACTCTGTCATTGTCCATGTTGGTGTGAATCCCCTGAGATGTACCTCCCTGGACTACATGAAAAGAGACATGGAGGAGCCCTCTGATCCTGTAACCCAGGCAGGTATGACCCTAGCCCTGAGTAGCATCCTGCCATCACCCAGAATGATACCACAGTACGAGGACAAAATGATTGACGTCAACAATTGGCTAAGCTTCTGGTGTCATTCTAAGGAGATCCAGTATTTGTCTGCCTGGGATGACATGATCGTCAGACCATGATGCTTTGCCAGAGATGGCCTGCACCTGTCGCCCTTGGGATTCCGGATACTGGGTAAGGCTCTTGCCACCCCTATAGTGCCTTTTTTAGGCAAGGTTCAAATGACAAGTTCGCCACCGTAACAGATACAAGCAAGCAAAATCTGAGGGTAATGCTACTCAATGCTAGAAGTCTAAACCTCAAAATGCATTCACTCGAGGCACTCATTAAAATGGAGAACATCGACATCTGTGCAGAGACAGAGACCTGGTTCAAGGCTCCAAAGAGCACCCCTGCATTACCAGGCTATAATTCATACCACACCTTTCAGCCACCTAACCTGGACCGAAGCACCAAAGGTGGAGGTGTGTCCATATTCATTAAGGATTTCTACACCTCCAGGCTAGTTGCGCAGCATAATGCATCCGAGATTATCCAAGTGCAACTAACTCTAGGCAAGACTGCAGCCAAATTGTAACTTGCTACAGATCCCCCACCATGCACCAGGATTCCCACTCCTCATTTCTTGATACACTGGAAAATATTAGGGTACAACCCAACAGCCTAATAATGGGCAATTTCAAATACCCCACCATTAACTGGGAAAACTACTCATGTACCAACTCTTTTGCTCAACATTTTCTGGAATTCATAAATTCCAATGCTTTGGATCAACTTATCCACACCCCCACCAGGGGCAGCAATATCCTAGACCTGGTCATTACCAACATGGGTGACCGGTGTTCCACACCAGAGGTCAATTCCACTTTGGTCAGATCCGAACACAAGCTAATCAGCCTAGACATCCATATCCCGCCCCCACCCCCATTAGGGAAACCACCGTAAAAAATTTCTCCAAAGTCAACTTCACGTTTCTTAAGACAGAAGTGGCAGACTTCACAACACCCATGCAGACAGACGATTTACTATCAAAAGGATGAAAATCATGTCCACGAACTGTGATTTCCATGACAAATAACATTGACTTATGAATATGAAGTAGGTTGAATAATCGAAGCAGCAACGTGAACAAATTCTGTCGACCTTAAGGTGGAATTCTCCCATTGACATACATCCTGTAACTCCCTGCCCATGTACGGCCTTCTAAATGGATGTACAAATGAACATTGACATTCCAACAGTCACTCCTACCATGGTCGAGGAGGTGGCTGTCAAGCATGTTACTGACATGCTTTTGATGGTAAACCCAGACAGACAATAGAGGTACGACTGCTGAATCCTACACAAATGCACTTTATAAGCACTTACACGAGTGCATGGATCGTGCTATCCCAAATAGAACCAAGATGCTATCCTCCAAAAAATGGAATCCAATCTGGTGGTCCCCTGCCATAAACAAACTCTACAACAGAAGAAAGAAACTGTTGCAAAAAAGAGTAAAATCCCATGACTGGAAGAACTCCCTGGTCAGCCTCAGTAAGAAGCTGAGATCCCTCATAAAATCCTCTAAAGCTAGTTATGAAAACAAAATCACCACTGATTCTAAAGACAACCACAAAGCGTTCTATAACTATGTCAAGAATCTCAATGGCAACACTCAGATCTGCTCTGAGTTACAGCACAATGGCACTAAATATACAGAACCAACTGATATTGCCAACATCCTGACAGATAGGTTCAGTGCTAACTTTACCCCCCCTCACCCCCAAAGGGCCCATCTCTATACTGGAAGAATGCAAAGTTCCTGTAATCATGGCTGCACAGGTAAAAAACACACTCTCCAAAGCCAGGAACACAGCATCCATGAGACCTGACAACATCCCAGGATGCATTCTACATGAACTACAGAATGAACTGGCACCACACCTAAGCACCATTTTCAATCATAGCCTCACCTCAGGCTTTGTGCACAGTGATGGTTATCCCACTTCACAAAGAGGGAGCCACCACAGACCCTGGGAACTACCGCCCCATTAGCCCAACAAGCCTGGTCTGCAAGGCCATGGAACGTATCATCATGGAACTTATAAACAAAGACATTGGTAATCTCCAAACTCTGGACCCCAGCCAGTTCAGGTTTGTAAAAGGTAGATCATGTCTCCTAAACCTGATTGACTTCTTTGAAGCAGTCACCAAAGCCATAGACTAGGGTAAGGTGGTTCACGCAGCCTATCTAGATCTCGCCAAGGCTTTTGACACCATCCCCCACTCTGGAATTATAGATAAACTCACTAAACTAGGTATAAATCCCTATGTCACAAGATGGGTTGTTAGCTGGCTCACTGACAGAACCCATACTGTGAAAGTAGCAAACTCCAAATCCGACTTCAGACCAGTAGCAAGTGGAGTACCACAGGGTTCAGTCTTGGGTCCTCTCCTGTTTGGTATCTACTTTTCTGAAGTACAGGCTAACACAGAAGGTTTTTGGCTAACGGAGTTCGCAGATGACTGCAAACTAGGAGCCATAACTGAAACTCCTAACAATGTAGACATCCTACAAAAGGCCTTCACTGAGACAGATGCCTGGTGTCAAAGCCATGGCCTCAAGCTCAATGCCAAAAAGTGCATTGTCATCCTCTTTGGTAAAAACTCTGTACCCATGAGCTACCACATAGGTGGTAGTCTACTTAACACTGAAAGTGTGATAAGAGGCCTTGGGACAAAGGTGGACAGTAGTCTCTCCTTTGATAATCACATCACCACAATAGTCAGGAAATCCTTCTACGTGGCACACCTCATCACAAAATGTTTCTCATCCAGGAACAAATAGATCATTGTTCCCCTCTACTCATCGCTCATTAGACCCATTATAGAGTACAACACCCCTTTTGGTATATACCTCACAAGACATCTACGACAACTGGAAAGGCTGCAGATATACCTCACAAAGAGGATTACTGGCCTCGATCAGATGCCCTATGCAGACTGTCTCAAAAACTCCAGCTTTAATCTGCATACCGCCTACTCATAAGTTCATAGGTTGGTATTAGGCTATCGGTCCTAGGGCCTATACAAGCCTAGCCATAACAATTACCTGGCTATTTCTTCCCACACTATGTACTTCCCTGGACCCCTGTCTAGCAGGATGATTGATGTGATCCCTGGGGTGAATTTCCTTTCTCCCATCCAATCGTCAAGGTTCCTTTTGAAGAGGGCCAAGGAGGCGCTCTGCTTGACGTGCATGGGCAGTTTGTTCCAGAATCTAGGGAGTCTCTGATTCAGGAACCTATCCCTCCAGCATGTTTTGTTTATTGTGATGACAAGGTTTAGATCCCTGCAGTGTGTGGCTCTGAGGGATTGGGATTTCTTTAAGTGTAGCATGTCCAACAACTCTGGTTTGACATGGCCTTGTATGTTAAGCAGAGATCACCTCTGAGTAAACGATATGCGACAGCATATAGCTGAAGTTTTTTAAGGTGGTCAGCATAGGGCATCTGCTTTAGGCCTGTGATTCTTTTAGTGAGGTATTTCTGTGGCCTTTCCAGTTGTTGCAGATGTCTTGAGAGGTACATACCAAATGGGGCATTGTATTCTATAATGGGTCTAATGAGGGATGAGTACAGTGGGACAATGACCTCCTTTTTTCTGGATGAAAAGCTCTTAGTGATGAGGTGTGCAACACAGAAGGATTTTCTGACTGTTGTGGCAATGTGGTTATTGAAGGTGAGACCACTGTCCACCTGTGTCCCTAAATCTTTTATCACACTTTTGGTGTTTAGTGAACTGCCACCTATGTGGTAATTCACGGGTACATGTTTTTTCCCAAAGGGGATAACTATACATGTCTTGGCATTGAGCTTGAGCCCATGGCTCTGGCACCAAGCATCTGTTTCTGTAAGGCCCTTTCGTAGAGTATCCACATCATTTGGGGATTCAATAATGGCTCCCAGTTTGCAGTCATCTGCGAACTTTGTTAGCCAGAGTTCCTTAGTGTTGGCCTGTACTTCAGAGAAGTAGATGCCAAACAAACGTGGTCCCAGGACTGAACCCTGAGGTACTCCACTTGTCACTTGTCTAGAACTGGATTTGGAGTCAGCTACTTTTACAGTGTGGGTTCTGTCAGTAAGCCAGTTGGCAACCCATCGAGTGACGAGGCTCAGAGGTGATCTCTGCCCAACATACAAAGCTATGTCAAACCCAGAGCTGCTGGACATGCTCTACTTAAAGAAATCCCAATCCCTCCAATCTACATGCTCTAGGGACCTACACCTTGTCACCACAATAAACAGTACATGCTGGAGGGATAGATTCCTGTCCCAGAGACTTCCCATACTCTGGAACAAACTATCTGTCTATATCAAGCAAACAAAGCTCCTCATTAGCACTCTTCAAGAAAAATCTTGATGATTGGATGGGAAATAGGAAATTTACCCCGGGGATCACATCTGTGGCTCTGCTCACTAGGGGCACAGGAAAATAATTTTCTTGGGTGGCAAAAGCCAGGGTACCTTTTTGGCTAGGCTTGTATAAACTCTAGGGCCAATAGCCTAGTACCTACCTATGAACCTATGAACCTATAAATATTACAACAGAGCAAAGGCAGGCTTACAGTTCTTGGTGAGTCCTTTGTGAAGCCACTGCTCAATACAACTGTGAACACAACTCAACCCAACTCAGCTGTGAACTCAACCCAACTGAACTTCTGAATTCAACTGAACTGAACAACTATAATTTCGTCTGTCCTTAGCAGGGTCTTTTATAGACTAGGTTAACTGTCTCAACTGTTCCCATTCTTATTTTCATTTCACTGTTTGAAAATCAACAGGCAGCTGTTTATTAAAGTTCCTTCCTGTCTTTCAGTCTCTGAAAGTAAACACAGGGCAACTAGAAACATTCCAATAGCACAATCTGTAGATCAGCTGACTCTGAGATAGCCTGAATTTGGAATCTCCTTCACAAACGTGTAGTTAGAAATGTAAAAGAACACTGTTCAACTCTTTAAACATCCTACACAAACAGAGCATTAATCAACAGGTAAGAACTTATTTACAATATCTTAGCTAGTCATGCTGGCATACCATACCCAGGTTACTCTGAAATTATGTACAAAACTCCAGCCAGACGTTAGCACAGATGACACTGTCTAATTCTTCACATTTATCCACCCTCCCCATGACTCAAGTATGATATTCAAGTAAACCTTTAAAAATGACACTTGAGAAAAATGGATCTGTCTGGGAATATATCAACCCACTCCTTTTCTGGACAATCCATCTACATTAGCATTCTTAACCCCAATGAGATGTTGTATTGTCATGTCATATGCTTGCAATCCAATACTTCACCTCATTAACTTGGCATTTTGCTTGCTGACTCTATTTAACCATGCTAAAGGGTTATGATCAGTGAGTACAATGACTTTTCTTCCATAAAGATGGGGCTGCAGCTTCTGCAATGCCCATACCATGGCTATACATTTTATCTCTACAGCTGCATAACATTCTTCCCTAGGTTGAAGTCTATGGCTAAGATATACAACTGGATGCTCTTCTTCTTCTGATGATGAAACTTGGCTAAGTACACCCCCCCCACCCAATAATTTGAAGCATCTACTTGCACAATAAATTCTTTGCTATAATCTGGGCTGGCTAATGCAGAGGATCATCCCAAAATCTCTTTAAGTTTTTGAAATGCCTGCTCACAATCTGTGGTCCACGCTACCTTATCCAGTTTATTTTTCCTAGTTAAATCAGTAAGGGGTGCAGCTATTGTACTGTAATTGGGCACAAACTTTCTATAGTACCCCACTGTCCCTAGAAATGCTCTCACTTGCTTTTTCATAGGTTCATAGATTAGTACTAAGCTAACTGCCCCTGTGGGCCATTTTAAGCCTAGCCAGTTACCCCATTCAAGAATCAAACTCTGCACCTTGTGCCTGTAAGGTAAATACCTTAACCATTATGCCAGCCTCCCACCCTAGTGTTTTAGTAACAGGAACTGGCCACACTTGAATATCTTCCACATTGACAGGTTCTGGCCTAATTGTACCCCTCTGTGTCCTAAGTAAGTGACCTCTGTCATAACCACCTGGCACTTACTGGATTTAATGCTTAACCTTGTCTTTTTAAACTGGTCTGCAAATGCCTGTAGCATAGTCTTTAATGTAGAGTTTAACCTCTCCACAAGACCATTAGTCTGGAGATGATAGTGGGTGGTCTTTAGATGTTTCACCCCACAATGCCTCCACAAACAAGTCAGCAGGTCTGGCATGAAGTTGGCACCTCGATCAGTCAGTATCTCCCTCAGAAAACCTACACTGCTGAAAATTTCTAGCAACTACCTTCTCTGCCTCAATAGACAACAGAACCACCACTTCAGGGTATCTGGTAGCATAATCCACTACCACCAGGATACATTTCTTCCCTGTAGCAGTTTGAGTACTCAGGGGTCCCACAATATCCATGGCCACCCTCTGAAATGGTTCTTCAATAATAGGCAAAGGCATTAATGGAGCCTTAACCTTGTCCCCCACCTTGCCAACATTTTGGCACTGTTCACAAGTCCGACAATATCCTACCCTATCCTTTGTGATCCCATGCCAATAAAGAACTGCATAATATATCTCTTAGTACATTTTATACCCATATGAGCTGAAAAAGGGATGTCATGTGCTATGGCTAAAAGTGGCAGACAGTAAGCCCTAGGCACTACCAACTGCTGTATTACCTCACCTTTTAGCTCACCTTCAGGAGTCCACTCTCTATACAACAAACCTTTGTTCCAGTATACAAACTCCCCTCTTTGTTGAGCCTCAGGTACTTTCTTAGCCACCTCTCTCAAGCTTTGTAATGTAGGGTCCATAAATTGAGCCTCGTCTCAACTTTACCTTTGTGACTCTCCCCAGCTCCCCTTCCACAGGAAGCCTAGTAACTTCTGACAGCTGTGCCCCACTGTTTTTCTGGGTATTACCATTCACCTCTGTCCTTGCAGTCACTGTGCCCAAGGGAACATCAGTGCCTACCAGCAGCTGTGTTTCACTTTCAGATTTACTGTTACAGGATAGCATCTTCTCTGAAACATCCACCACACCAGCCCCATCTTCAGGTATGAGATCTGTCTGGGTCTACCACAGGCTGCCAGACCTACATGCCTGTCTCCAAGCCTGACTGCATCTCACTGCATGCACGCAAAGTACTGCAACATCCAAGTAATTCCCTATCAGGACATCTGCAGGAATATCCTCAAACACACCTACCTGCTTGCTTCGTATTCCACCTTCCCAAATCAAGACGAACCTTAGCCAGAGGTATTTGGAATGGGGTCCCTCCCAAAGCTCTGACTGGAGTGGACTATCCAAGCAAGTACTGCTGTTCTCTAACTACTGCAGGCCTCACAATGGTTATATCAGAAGCTGTGTCTCTCTTAGCAGTAACCCATTTAAATCTACTGAGATAGGATATACATTTTGGTGATAGTTTGGCACTCCTGTTGTTTCCAAACAATTTACCACTGGCAGTTTGTTATCACCACTTGCTGGCTCCCTCACCTTTTGTTTCTCACCTTGCCTCGATGGACATTTGGCTGCTATGTGGCCCCTGTGGTTACATTTGAAACATCTAATCCCTAACCATGTACTTAAACTAGTAGTTTCCCCTGTTATTAGTGTACTCTGTTGGAGTGGTTTAGACTGCCCCACATGGGTTTCCTTATTTCCATGTGCAGCACTGGGTATCCCTTTCTTATGCATTGGTGCTCTGCTTGCTAGGAAGAGATCCCCTTTTCTCCCCAACTCCTCCACAGAGTTACACTCTTGATCTGCTAACCAGATTCTCATGTCATCAGGCAAAGTACTAAGGGGTTTGCTCCCTCACCAAAAGGTCTGGCAATCCCTCAAAGTGGTGACCTGATACCCACTCACCCATCTGTGAAAGTAAGTACTTAAATCAGCAATATAATCCCATACATTTTCATCTGCCTTGCATCTATGTTCCCCAAACTTTTTTCTATAAGCTTTAGGTGCTAGTTTAAAACAATCAAGAAGACAGTTTTTTTTTACTTTGTCATAATTCAAGCACTCTACATCAGACAGTTTTGACATGGACTGAACAGCTTTGCCATGGAGTAAGAGAGTCAGGAGCCAAACCCAAAGCACATGGTCAAAATCATACTGCTTACATACCCCCTCAAATATATGAATAAAACTATCAAAGTCTTCCCCATCCCTGTATTGAGGGACCATTACAGGCTTCTGGGGTCTAGTTATTCCCTTCCCCATTACCTCCATGACCATCTTGAAAGGTAAGAAGCTGAAGTGTCATGCTGATGCTGTTGCTTGCTTTCCTCAGCTTCTAAATGTTTCAGTCTCTTTTCAGTCTCCAGCCATCTGGATTCCAGTTCATACTGACACTGTTTTTCCTCAGCCACCAGTTATTTGGCCTCCAGGTGTAGTCTCTCTGCTGATTCCATTTCAAGATGTTTGGCCTTCAGTTCATATTGACACTGCTTCTCCACAACCTCCAGTTCATATCAACACTGCTTCTCCCTTTCCTCAACTTCCAGACATTGCATTCTCTCCTCGGCCTCCAGGTGCAGTCCGTCTAACTCCAAACGGATTCTCTGGTCCTCCAAAGAAATGGTGGACTGTCCTGTCTTGGCAGGCTGCACATTCCCAGTAACAAACTGGATATCCTCTGAATAGGAGATCTGAGCTGAATCTGCAACTAATGCTGAAGTCATTGCTTCATTAGTCAGGTTAGCATGCACCAGTCTTCTGGCTTCACACTCCTTGGCCTACTGGTTCTTTATCAGCTTACTATAGTCTTCCACTGACATCTTTGTCTGCTATCATTGACTAACTAAAAATAAATAAATCTCTGGTGGACTGAAATTCTGTAAGTTTACTTTGGCGCTGTTGAGGGTGCACACCTTTATGACAACTACCTACAGGCTACTGAAGTCCAATTAAAAATCCTGCACCGCTACCATCAATAATGTAACATCCACTATTATCCTGGGTCAGTAACTAAGGAACTTCAGTCGTAACCACTAACTCCAGTGCGAGACCGTCACTTAAACAGGAGTAATATTTCACAATTTCCCCTAACAGCACAATAGGAACATGCTCTACAACCTGGGACTAGACTGTAGTCTGTCCACCCCAAATATAACTCCTTATTACACACTCCAGAGCAATGTGTCTCAGTTTAAAGGAGTTCTGCACCCACAGACTCAAAAAACATGTTTAAAACATCATGGCATAATGTTTCCTACACTTTAACAGCACTCTGGGATTATTTACAGGATTTTAAATATTTTTATATGTAATTCCAGACTCTGACCACCTGGAGGCTGGCATATTGACGTGGTTTGGATAAATCAGGTTGCCATCCAGTATCCCAGAAATCATTGTTTAGCTCAAAAATGTTACATCATGCAGGCTTCCGTTTGCATAAAGTTCCTGTCATTTCATAGATGTTGCATGTGTACAAAGTACTGAGTAAAATGGAACAGTGTAAGTAGCATTCCCTGCTGCTGGATGACTACTTAAAACAGAAACAGTGCAAATGCCACAGAACACACTCAAAGTGTTGTTTACTGCTGCCTTTTTTTCTAATTTAGTTTAAATGGCACTAATTTGTGAGACAATGAATTCCAGTCCATTTACTTCTCCCCTCCCCCATAACACTTAGCTTCCCTAGCTGTCAAAGTCCTGAGGGAAATCTCACCTGGTAATTCCATTGATTGGCAGATCTCAGCAGGGTGCTTGACTCTTGTAATTTAATCTTTGCTCTAGCATTTCCTTTGTTAGAGGGGACATTTTTTTGCTGCACTATAGCCATGGCCTTACTTGACTGCAATCACATCCAGTAAGGTCTTGCACCAAGGAGCTAAAGAATAAAACATTTATACTATTAACCAGTTTAGATCTTTATTAATTTAAGTGTTAAGGTATCACTTCATGCTTCCACCTTGTTAAAAATTGAGATTTACATGTGCAAAGTGTGTTGGTATGCAGTGTTTGCCTTCATATCTTTTTACTCCACTGGTTAGTTTGCAAAAAAAACCTTTTGCAGTGTCCCTGGATTTGTCTTTGTACATACAAACCACATTGCTATATTTTCCCCTTCCTTTTTCTTGTGTCCAGAAGTTACTTATAACAAAGTAAATTTTTATTGATTTTTTTTTTAAATAAAGGACATCAAGGTTAACTTACTTTGAATCAGATAATGGGTGCCACTGCAAAGAATCACTGTTGAAATATTTGTGCATGGACAAAATCCCTTACTAAATCTATTTGCCAGCCTCCAGTTCAATTGGTGCTATGGCTTTAATATACTGGTGTGTTTGCTCATGCCTTCCAAATATCTCCACCATTACATGCCAGTTTTGCAGGGTAGTAACCACCCAACATGCACATACACATTTAGCCAACAATATGCAGCTACTCCTGTTCATGTGAGTATGTGAATTCATTTTCAGACTTAAGGTGTGGAAGCTGTACTGAATAATTCTAGGTTCTTGTTCAGGTTTCATATGGTGCTTACTTAGAGCTGCTCTCATGTTAAGCCACTATGAATATGTTGCACTGCCACCTCTGATACCAGGGTAATGTTTTAATCTTTCTATTCCCGTACTGCACACTAGCAGTATGTGGTTCAAATACAACAGAAAAGTATGCAAGCGATACACCACCTAAGCATCATTTGCCATGCAGAATGTACAAGTATGCATACCAAATTTCTGTTTCCAAACATCGGTGTTACTACACTACTACTGAATAAAATGAACAGCACTCAGGCCGGGGGAAGGACAAGGGAGACATGACATCACAGAATGGGTGGGTCTTTTTATTTTAGTTAGAATCAGATGACGGCTGTAGTGATGTCACTTTGGGGGAGGGAACTGATTAAAAAAAAAAAAGTACCTGCACTGCCTGGCCTCGATGATGTCAGTAATTGGGCGACTCCAGCAAGCTTTATTCAAACCTGAGAGAATCATTTTGTAAGTGAAACCATCACAGTATGAGAAGGTAGGCTTCTGTTACAGAAGTAAGGGGAATTATAAACATTGTTTTTTAAAGTTTTTTAAAGTTCCTTTGTGTCTCTGAAAGTAAAAACAGTGCAATTGGAAACATTCTGATGACATTATTTGTAGATCAGCTGACTCTGAGACAGCCTGCATCTCCTCTATCCTTCACAAACATGTGCAGTCAGAATTGTAAAAGAATACGGTTCAGCTCTTTAAACATCAAGTACAAACAGAGCATTAATCAACATGTAAGAACTTATTGACAATATCTTAGTTAGTCATGCTGGCATATAATACACAGGTTAATCTGAAATTAAGTACAAAACTCCAGCCAGACATGCTAGTACAAAAGACAATGTCTAATTTCTTCAGACCGCCCACCTATTAAAAAAATATGTGAACATACTGGCAGGGATTCACTAATCCTCCATATAAGACTAAATAAGTCTTACTCGGAAACTGTAGCCTAAGAGTATGATGTCAGCGCACCATGCATATTCATGAGGGGGTGCTGACTCAACTCAAAAGCTAAAACAGAGCATGCAGGGGGCGTGTCAGACTGCCGAGCAGTCCAAATATCCACACCCCTGCAAGTGCCTAAACTGCAAATGTCACCAGACATGAGCAAGTCCGCTCAAATGTGTATATCCCCAACACTACACTCCCCCACATTCTAAATCCCTGCACAAATATAATAAAACGTAAAACTTTTTTTTTATTATTCCCGATATAGCTGCCTGTATTTGCACGTGTGTGCGCGGGTTTGCCCATTGCTTAGCTACAGTTAGCAGTTTAGACATCGAAGAAGATAATAAACTACTTATATGCAAATTAAGCCAAATAGCAATAGTGTAGTGGTAGAGCCTTCGCACAAAGAGGAGGCATTCCCTGTTCGACTCCCACCACTCCCCTTCCCATTTTCTGTAGTAAATCTGTGCATAAAAATAATTCCTGACATTTACCTTTTAAATTTTAGTAAAATTCATTGAAATGGCCTATGTAGTAGTGAACAATATTTTATATATATATATATATATATATATATATATATATATATATATATATATATATATATATAAGAAGGTGAAATGGTCATGCATACTGATAAATGCATAAGTAATGTATCTTAAGCAATGTGAAGCACTGCTAAGCAAAGTTTACCAGTAATAAGCACATTTAAGTATAATTGCTCATAGCTTAGCAGTGCTTTAACTAGCGCAATAGCTTTGCGCGGAGCTGCGCATCGCTCCAACTAGCACAAACAAAACATGTTTGCGTGAAGCTGTGCACTGCGCTAACTAGTGCAACGTCGGGCAACGTCAGTAAACGTAGAGCAACATTGGACAAAGTTGAGCAAAGTTGGCTAAACACAGCCACACCTCCATGCCGGTCAGGTCAGTAGTAAAATAAAAAGCAATGACAGGCCTCGAACCCGGGATAGTGTGCACCATAATCAAAGTACTGACCCACTAAGCCATGACACCATTTGATGTTCATGCACTGTCAACACACATATACATATTAATCAAAGTTTACCCAGTGCTAAGCAGGTGTGCACTCAGCTGAGAATTTTTAAATCTGGCCAATCACAAATAAGTGCAGGAAATGAGGCATATGTAAGCTCCATAGGTGGGAATACTTGCCATAACTGGTTGTAGGTCCCATCTGCAGGCAGCAATGGCTGGTGTTGGAGAGGGCTCTCGCTTTCGAGCGCAACGGTGGGGCATTGAGGAGTCAAATGTGATGGTATGGCTCCTCATCCATCATCATGATGCCAGACTCCTGCAGGGCCAGTTCCAGGGCACTGAATACAAAGCAGAAGCCTGGAGCCATCTCGCACATGATCTCACCAGTGCCACAGGCGTCCCGCGGACTGGTGAGCAGGTCAGACACCACCACGCAGAACTGAAGAAACGCAAGCAGGACCAACTGAACCAATGGATACAGGAGGCCTGTGGGATGCCAAATGCCCCACTACTGTGTAGGTAGCCATGAAATGAAGTATGTAAGAATTGCTATTGTAGTCGATAGTATGGATAGATATATGTCTTAATATCACTTCATTTACTTCACAGTTGCATGTATCCATGCTGCGAATCAGCAAGCCTATGCAGATAGGCTGCTAAGACTACACCATCAGGCAGGTTAGTAATTATTCTGCATGTATTGTTATATAAAATAAGTGCGAGAGCCTGACAAAAAGTGTTGTAGCCCAATAATAAAGATATAATAAGGTTTGAATAACCTCTCTGCATGTACTGTTATGTAAAATAAGTGAGAGAGCCTGAAAAAGAGTGTTGTAACCCATTAATAAAGGTATAATAAGTCCTGAATAATTTCTCTGCATGTACTGTTATATAAAATAAGTGAGAGAGCCTGAAAAAGAGTGTTGTAACCCATAAATAAAGGTATAATACATCTTGAATAAGTCGTCTGCATGCACTGCAATATCAAATAAATGAGAGAGCCACTAGAAAAGTGTGTAATGTAATTAATAAAGGTATAACTCCTGGAGTGTGTCCATGTCACTTTCTTCGAAATGTTGTTGTACTCTTGCAGTATAGAAATAGTAGTGTTGTATTAAGCGCTGTCAACCCACACTTGGGTAGGCCCATAGAAAGTGGATGAAGGGAGTGCCAGTAACTGTTAAGCATATATACAGTCCTCAACTGTTGTTTTATGCCTGGCATGTATAGGTAAATCTGGCACATGAGTAGCTTGTTATTGTGTTCCCCAGAAATGTCAGTGTGCTGCTAGAAATGTAGGGGGCTGCTAAAATATAACTGATAATGTCACCTGAACACATCCAGATATGTAGATATATAAATATAAATAAAATATATAAATAAGTAGCAGTAACATCTGCATCCTGGACAGTTTGTATGTCAGATACAGTTCAGGTATATAAGGAACTAGCAAAACCCATTTCACAACTTAATGGACATTGCCTAGTCTAATAATACATGTAGGGGATATATACCTGCAGTCAATAGGAATGTAATGTAAACCATAAGTACATATAAGTTGTTAATGGAGGTATATTTTTACACCCTACTGTATGTGCATAAACAATGCAATTCCACACCTCAGTGGGTATGTGTAATCTAAAAACATTTGTTGGGACATGTGTCCTATTGGTTTATAAATATCTGCATTTACTTTGATGCATGTGCCCTGTTCAAACACCACAATCTTGGTGGCCTGTTGCCACCATCAGTCCTGCATACTGTTGGTATGTCCACTGTTGTTCTATATATGCATGTGTTATGCGCGAACCCGCTTACAACTGCTTAAAAGTGCCTTAGTCACCCTGCATGTGAGGGCCCTTGTTCTGCTCAGCAGCAAAATAAAACACCACTATCAGTCTCGAACCCTGGACCTTGTACACACTAAACTGCATGAAGTACCACTAAACCACAGTAGATATACTGCAGGCTGTTGCTGAAATATATATATCATGCATCAGAATGAGTGAATGTAAAGGAAAGATAGGAATGCCATAACACAAAACCTGTTCTGTGGAACTTTACCAGCAGTTATTGTGGAATTGCATTACATGACTGTGATAACAGAACCAGCCATTTTAGCAGTAAATAATGTTACAGCAGCACTTTACAACCCCCACACAGTATCATAGCAGGACAATCCCCACCCAAATGTATAAAATACCTGTGTGTTCAAGGTCCAGCAAGGATGTCGTAGGTATACTCAGTACTGGAATTGTCCAGTTTTCATGAGCATCCTGTGCTAATGTCAACAAAAAACCCACAAACTGTGCAGACGTGAGCACATTAATATCCACAGTATAGCAGTTCACAAACAGTTCATGTGGCAAATGAAAACAACTCAATAACTACGTATGTATGGCAGCTAATTGTATAAGTAGAAAAGAAACTACATACTCCCATATATCTTGTGTTAGCATTTGTAGGGGTGAGTACAATTCTACACTGAGAACTGTGTACTGGAAGTGGCAACATTCAGGTCTGACTACAGCATTCAAATCACTGGCTACACCCCTAGCATCAGATACAAGAAGTATACCAACCTTCTGACTTACACAACGGTGTCCACAGCAAACAAGCATGGTCCCCACTTTGGAAAGCTGAAAGGGCTATGCCTACCTGACTTAGCAATTTATAGCATTGAGTTGCTATGACAGTGAGTACTGCAAGTACCACACAGCAGGCTGCATGCAATTGCCAAATGGTGGCCAACAATTGGTGCAAAGGCCATCACATGCACATGTGCAGATACCTATAAAAGCAGGCTGTACTTGCTGTCCACACATGCAATCACTTCATTGCAGGTACAGAGAGAGAGAGCGAGAGAGAGACACAGACAACAGCAACAGAAAAAAAGATATAAAAAGAAAATATACTGAACAAAATAATATATTGAAAAAAAAAGAAAAAAATATATATTGAAAAATAAAAAATATACTGAAAAAATAAGATCTAAAAAAAAAATTACAAAACACACGGAACTGACTAACACAAACACATACAAAGGAAAGGTATGTAATAGATATGTATTTACTGACATGTAGTAGATTATTTTGAAGAGTAATCGACATAGTTTGAATCATCCATATGTGGCAGCAGTATGTATCTATGCACAGATGCCCTGCATAACTACTGCCATGGTGAAATCAGTGTGTAGATGTGTGCAGTGGGATATGACTGTGACATATGAAGTTCAGCATTAAGTGTCAAACATCTGATCCATGTTATCTATGTTCTGTACAGTAGTGTGTACAATGTCTGTTTGGGGGAGTAGAGTATACAGTTATGTAAACATGGATGTGACAGAGTAACAAATGCATGATAGTCATATTAATGTGTAGCATTGGCAACAGCTGTACCAGACTAATATGCTAATCTAGCATTTGCAGCTATATATACACCCCCTAATATTACTGTGTGCTCACATGTGACACCTGTTCATGTTGCAGCAAGGCCCAATAGGTCAGCCGTGAGGTACATGGACTTACAACAGTGCGGTCCTTGTGTGTGTATGGCACACACATATGGAGAGATCTGTCTGTGTCAGATATATTAG
Source organism: Protopterus annectens (assembly GCF_019279795.1). Lineage (NCBI taxonomy): Eukaryota > Metazoa > Chordata > Ceratodontiformes > Protopteridae > Protopterus > Protopterus annectens. The sequence goes on along the minus strand of NC_056743.1, from coordinate 1,528,276,736 downwards.
CATCTGTACATGTGCATAGAGCAAGGGACATACTGCAACTGTTTGTGAAAGGTGGACATATATATGTTGCTGAAGGTTGTTATGTGCATATTTCTATGTAGGTTGTAGTGCGTGGCAAACAAGACAGCATACAGTGCTGGTATATGACATGTGGTGGTTAAACACTGTGGGTATGATTTGTCAGGTTTGCAGTGTTGCAGCCAGTGAGGCCTGCTAAAGCTACATGGGCTGAGAACACCTTCAATGCATTCTGCACATGACTGTGCAATATTATGACATAACTGTATACCTCACAACCTTCGCATAATTGATATTCCCAGCTTGAAAGTTGAAAGGTGGACTGTATATGTGCCTATATGTATATCTATATGTACACCAATGGATGTTTATATGTATGTGTGTGTGTGTGTGTGTGTGTGTGTGTATATATATATATATATATATATATATATATATATATATATATATATATATATATATATATATATATATATCAATACACAGAGAGAGAGAGAGAGAGAGACAGGGTCATATTTACTGCAACAGATGCCTGGTGACAAAGCCATGGACTCAAGCTCAATGTTGGCACTGCATTGGCATCCCTTCTTGCAAAAACTCTGCACCCATTAACTACCACATAGGTGGTAGTCTACTTAACACCGAAGGTGTGATAAGAGACCATGGGACACAGGTGGACAGTAGTCTCCCCTTTGATAATTGCAGTGCCACACTAGTCATGTAATCTGTCTATGTGGCACACCTCATCACAAAAGGTGTGTCATCCAGGGAAATATAGGTCAGTGTTCCCCTCTACTCAACACACATAAAACCCATTATAGAGTACAATGCTCCATGTGGTATGTATCTCACAAGACATCTACAGCAACTGGAAAGGACACAGACATACCTCACAAAGAGTAAACAGATGCTCTATGCAGACCGTCTCACAAAACCACAGCTAGACTGTGTCGCATACCGCCTACCCAGAGGTGACCCCTGCCTAACATACAAAGCTATGTCAAACCCACAGCTGTTGGACATGCTCCACGTAAACAGATCACAATCCCTATGAGGTACACGCTCTAGGGACCTAAACCTTGTCACCTCAATAAACAGCACATGCTGGAGGGATAGATTCCTATCTCAGAGACATCCCATAGTCTGGAACAAACCACCTATCAATAGCAAACAAAGCTCCTAATTAGCAGTCATCATAAATAATCCTGATGATTGTATAGGAGATAGGAAATACACCCCGGGAATCACCTATGTGGCCCTGCCTGACAGGGCCACGTGAAATTAAATTACCTGTGTGTCAAAGGCCAGGCTAGCGTATGGCTAGTCATCTATAGGCCCTAGGGCCAATAGCCTATTACCTACCTATGAACCGATACACACCCATATGTACTTGTTGCAATAATTGCTATGTGAGGTTGATTGAGTGTGATGGTGAATGTGTTGGTGAATGTGTCAAAGTTCTGTATATGTGTGATAGCTAAGTGGGAAAATGTTTCTGTCATGGTATTATGTGTCCTAGCTGTGATCCCAGCAAAAGATGTGTATGCTATTGCTAGGCAGAAAAAGCAGTATGCCATATGGTCTGACGTAGTCCCTTGGTGTCGACTGGGGTGTCCCATTGTAGGCTACAGCAGTACATGTATGCTTATTGAGTGTTACTGCTGGTGAATCCAACTCCTGTATGAACTGCAGTACTGCCTGAAGCTGTATGCCTAAACAGCACAGTATGGTGTATGTCCACATTCCTTGGAACCACTGTTTTGTGTGTTCCCCGTAGTCCTCACAGATTACATACCTCAGGCATAAGGTTTTATAACTACTGACACACAGTACTGTATGGTACACAGGTAAAGGTCATCTGGGTTGCCATACCTTCGTGTCTGGTATGTATGTCTGATGTGTGTGAGGGTATGCCTGTACCATGGCCTTAGTCATATGTGTGTCACCGGATATAAGTGCATATCTAGCAACATGTATAGTCTAGTACAGCAGTATGCCACCTATATTAACAAATGTGCACATATGTTAGGCAGGGGTTTGCCATCAACGACTAGTGTGGTAAACTGGTAATACTGTAACTGGACTTTACAATCATTGCAATGGATTACATGTTTCTTTATGCATTAGCCTGATATATACCTCCTGTGGCTAGGTGGTGCATTGTGTCGCATACAGTGTGCCATGTACTGTTGTATAGTCTTACATACAGGTTTATCTTTGTTGCTGTGCAAAACATGGTTTGATATATAGAGTCTGCCAGGCACTGTCAGGCAGTTGTGGGTTGAGCACTGATATGTGGTATTGAAAGTGTGTATCCTCTTACAGCCAATAGGTTGCTATATATGGCAGTTAATTGATATCTGTACTTTAGAATGTTAAGTGTGCCACATGACTTGCTCACACATATTGTTTCATTGTCTTCCAGGGTCATGGCCCACCATGATAATCCCTCATATAGCCCAGCAGAGGAGGAACAGATTACAACCTGCATGGTTCAGCACTATGCCCTGCTGTTCTCAAGAGCCAGCCAGGACCAGCATGAGCGGACTGCACTGTGGCAAGATTTTGTCCATAGGGTAAATGACATAGGCATGCATAACCAGACATATGAGCAGGTACGCCATCACTGCAGTGATTTAATTAGACATGTCCAGCGGCATGCGTCTGATATCCATAGACAACAGCTTGCCACAGGTGGTGGGGTGGCCATCCATCCCCCCCCCTCACCAGAGTGGAGGAGCTGCTCCTGAGCCAGGTGGCTCCTGGCCAATAACAACAACAACTAACATGTATCATCATGGAGGCTGGAGCCACCCAGCAAGTTGACACGGAGCATGCAGGTAACATGGCATAGCTGTAGACTACTGTTACCTCTATTGGTAGATCATGCTTATGTGAGATGTGTACTGTGTAGTTAGAAGATGTGCTGCCTAGTGTTGTGCAATACTAATATTTAGGAATATAATCTGCAGGCATGTGACTGTCAACCATTGTACTACTGTAAGATTGCAAACACACAGTAGCAATGCCACAGTTGTTGCCACTGACTAACTGTCTCATATCCTTGTAGGTCCCTCTGGTGTGACAGCAAGGCAGCAGACCTATGCTGGTGAGTGTGTTCTACATTTAATATTGCTAATTAAATGTGCATGTCATAGGTGAGGTGTAGGCCATGTACACGTCACACACCTGCGCATAATGCATGCTGTGCATGTTTGCTGTGAGACTATGCACATCTCAGTAATGTGAGTAGCTGCCTCAAACACATGCAATACACAGAGCATCCCACACAATTGTGGCAACACTGTAGTGGACATTGGATAGGCAGAGTCGATACACATGCACACAACATACACAACTGGGTCATATGCAGTACACGCTAACATGCTACACATGGCATATTCAGACACCCGCTGTAAGGTCACACTCCAGTATCCCAAATGTCATCCACACAGCACACATAATATACCTGAGGGGTAGAGACCTCTCATGTGGCTGTGCAACACTCTTCAACACATAACACATTCATGTTAGGCAATGCTCCCTACTGGGCACCTTACAAACCCATGTAACAACTGGCTGTGAAATGGTGAATGTAGCCATGGTACTGCAGTTCAGGTACAGCATGCTATGTGCCGGTCTGTTACACATCAGTAGCCTTGAGTGACCACATGATGCTGCATGATGATGGCTCATGGTACTACACCCCATCCAGTTACAGGGACCACAGTACTACACATAGCATTAATTGCTGTGCACCTCAATGTTGTGTGTGTGCAAACATATGCACCTATACACAATATGCATAGCAATCACCATTTGTACAAAGTGATACACATATGTCTTGTAATGCTATTGAGTGTATAGGTCACATGAAACACATTGTGTATGTGTGATGTTTAACGTTGCAATTGTGTTGTAGCATGCCATGTCATGACTGGCACTGGCATGTCCACAATATGTCCTACACTCACCATAACCACTGTACAATGGCTATGTTGAGCAATGGTATTCCATCAGGTATACATGCACCACTCATCCTGTGTGTATACATAGCATGCATGTGCTAAACCTGTGTCCACAATTATCTGCTAAAGACACAGATGCTCTAATCATAAATGGATATCTATATGACACACAGATACACATCCAGCCATGGTATGTATATCTGTGAGTGATGGTGCACAGGACATTGCAGAGCTTTTAATACTTGCACAGCAATGTTGTGTCCATGTACACATTGTGTTCCAGGGTGAGGCCAATCACTGAACAACAACACACATGCATCAAAGCCATGTATACTATTAACAAGGGCTGTGTACACTCACACTGCATGCTGTTGAGCAATACACATCCTGCATGCTAACACATGTGATATAAATGTTTGGCTTGTGATGCTGTACCCCACCATCACTCATTATTGAGTATGTTCTGGATTGCTGGTGGTGTGTGTGGTTTGTGTGTGTGTGTGTGTGTGTGTGTGTGTGTGTATGTTGTAGTGAGGAGTGTATTTGTGTGCATGTGTGCCTATGTGCTCATGTGTGCATGTGTGCATATGTTCATGTGTGCATGTGTGCCGACATCATGTACAGGTCGTAAAGTGTGTTTCCTGTCTTCCTCTCACAGGTGCTGAGTTTGGGCTGGTTCACTGCAGCAGGGAAACTGATGTCATTGAGCAAAATAGTGATAATGATGATAGGTGTGTTGAGGCACAGGCATGTTTGCCAGGGTCTGTCATTGGGCCACCAATCGACAGTACACAAGTGTCCACCCCATCCATGCACACAGTCATACTGCCAATACATCCATCACCAATGCCCTTAGCTGAGGGACAGCATACAGCCGGTATTGGCCAGGACAGTGTGGTATCTATGGCACATGCATCCCGACACAGCAGCCATACCCAGATGTCTGGAATGGTACCACATAGGCAGATGTCCAGGGGTTCTCATCGAAGCACTGCTGCTCATCATGCCACTGGCAGATGTGCCACATGTCTTACAACCTCACGCATGTTCCAGGCTGTTATGGAGTCACAGGCACTTATGGAACGGTACACCAGACAGGGACTAAGGGCACAGAGGGCACATAACACCACCATAATTGACAGCATCCATGACCTAGTAGGTGCCATCTGTGATTACACTGAGGTCACTGATAGACGTTGAGACATTAGATGTCCTCCACAATGTCATGTCCATGTGTCAGGACAGTGCGGGATGGTTGAGTCGTCGATGTGGACATATGCCACAACATCAGCATCTGGCAGTCACCACGGATGTCCCTCAAGTCACAGCCACTCCCGTAGTGCCAGTACCAGCCCCAGCAATGTTGGGGTGGGCTGTCCATAGAACGTCCTAGAAGACCACATGCACGTGGCTCTGGACAGTCCCAGCAGGGACCTGGGTCCAGTGTACATCCATCTACCTCTGGGGATAGTACCCAGTCTGGCTTAGTACCTTATAGTGTCAGCAGCACCCCTGCCATGCACAGGTACCGTACCCATGACCAGAGACGGTGATCTGTAAAGCCTGGCAGGTATTGTCTGTGGCTGTCCCACAAATACCCGTATATGGCAGCCACATGGTGGAACGGTGTGCATGCAGACATGCACACACATAAACAAGACACCTAGGGCTAACACATACCCGCAGACATTACATCAACATTGGCCCATAGCAGTACTCTTGGCCCTCACACACACACACACACACACACACACACACACACACACACACACACACACACACACACACACACACACACACACACATACATGTCGATTGTATGGCTCACTGTAGGCCTCTGGCAAACCAACAACACAGCCTGTGCATATGATGAAACCTGTGCCACCTCCTGTCATCTGTAACATTGATGCAGGAACAGGCTACCATGGTGCTGATGCACAGGGTGACTTTATAGCAGTATAGCAATGTTAGCATGTTGTCAGCAGTAGAGTGTAATGATATGCTTGAAGGTGTAGATGAGCAGCCATGATGCATTAAAGCTATGATTGTCAATGTAGTAATGTTTACACCAGGGTTAGTTTCAATAGTGTATTGTCCGCCCATGTGCCACTTGGCTGATGTGTGTAGTATTGGCAGCATGTGTTAGAGAGTGAACAGTATGTGTGGGTGTGTGTGTAGCACAGATTTGCAGGTGTACATTTGTGAACATGGTGGAGGTGCACTGTCTGCATGTACGTGCATAGTGGACACATGGGCAGGGTGACATGCCCTGTATTACACAGTAACACTCCATAGTTTCTATTGGTGGCCAGTATGCATTGTGCTGCACACATTTTGGAACTTGACTACACGTGTGTATGACATGGTTTGACACTGTGCTGTAGGTGATACTGTTACTATCTGTCATTGTTTTGCATTCTGGTAGTATACATAACTTCAACAGCCTGACCATATCCAATTGTTAGATGATGTCTTGACAAGTGACACACAGATGTAGGACACGCAGTAACATTTGGATCCTTCAGGTACTATACTATGCCAGTAACCAGTGGTATTCACCTGCACCCATTACTGAGACCACTCCTGTTTGGCATATAGTTCTCTTAGGTACAAGCAATCACAGTAGGGATATGTCCATCCACGTCTGGTAATGCATACTGTGGCCTATAATGCATTCTCCAGATGACACACACATCCTCCACAAGGGTATCATACAGACAGATACTTGTTGCCAAACCCATGGTGTAAAGCTATAAGCCAACCAAAGCATAGTCATCCACCTTTATGGAACATAGTTTCCCCACAGTACCACATAGGTAGTAGCCACCAACATGAAGAACAGGTACCGATGTGTACATGCAACCAAGTGTTACGTCATCTCTCCTTTGACAATCACATTTCCAACGGTATTTTGAAATCACTCGGTGGATCACATAAGCAATAAGGGGGTCTACATGCATATCCACAAAGGTTGTTGTACACCTATAATGAATAGCCATCATTGACAGACTTTGCTGTGTTTGAACAGGTCTGACATATACCTCGGCCATAAACCCTCACTCACACAATTCAATAGAAACCATAATGAGTGTGTGTGACACGGATGACCTAGGCCAGGGATCACTGCAGTGGCTGGCCTTGTCACAAGCATACAGATGTGACCTAAGGTCTGGAAAGCAGCAGCACACTCTGGCAAAGATGACAGATGTGTTCTTGGAGAAAGCAGGGTTCCCACACATGCAATAATTGAGGTTACATGTACGTATATGTATTTGCCACACAGCTACCTCACATGTGCAGTGCACATACCGTTGTCATACTGTAGTAAAAGCATAACCCACAACACATTAACCAACAGTGTCACACACACACACCAAGTGCAGGATTCAAACCCCTACCTAACGATACTAGAGGAATATGCATTAACATGACACACTACACACATTACTGTGAGTTCTCTTTTCCACAGGTATATTTGTAGGATGGTGACATCATCAGACTTGACAAAGATTAGTATACCACTTTTAAGGTGTATGAGTACTCTTTCAAAAGGTTGCTCCTTCTCCAAGGAGATCACACACAAACAGACACACACACACACACACACACTTGTTAAGTGAAGGATTCAAACCCCTGCTTAACTGGTTTAAAACACTACAGGAGTATGCATTTACATGACACACTATACACATTACTATGTGTTCTCTTTTCCACAGGTATATTTGTAGGATGGTGACATCATCGGACCTGACAAAGATTAGTATACCACTTTTAAGGTGTTTGAGTACTCTCCAAGAAGGTTGTGCCTCTCAAAGGAGATCACACACACTTGTCAAGTGCAGGATTCAAGCCCCTACCTAACTGGTTTATGATATTACAGGAGTACGCAGTTACACAACTTGCTATACACATTACTGCGAGCTCTCTTTTCCACAGGTATATTTGTAGGATGGTGACATCATCGGACCTGACAAAGATTAGTATACCACTTTTAAGGTGTTTGAGTACTCTCCAAAAAGGTTGCTCTTCTCCAAGGAGATCACACACAAACAAACAGACACACACTTGTCAAGTGCAGGATTCAAATCTCTACCTAACTGGCTTATGATACTACAGGAGTACACATTTACACGACATGCTATACAGATTACTGTGAGCTCTCTTTTCCACAGATATAATTGTAGGATGGTGACATCATCGGACCTGACAAACATTAGTATACCACTTTTAAGGTGTTTGAGTACTCTCCAAAAAGGTTGTTCCTCTTCACAGAGATCACACACAAACAAACACGCACACACTTGTCAAGTACAGGATTCAAACCCCTACCTAATTAGTTTATGATATTACAGGAGTACGCATTTACACAACATGCTATACACATTACTGCAAGTTCACTTTTCCACAGGTATATTTGTAGGATGGTGACATCATCGGACCTGCCAAAGATTAGTATACCACTTTTAAGGTGTTTGAGTACTCTCCAAGAAGATTGCGCCTCTCAAAGGAGATCACATACACTTGTCAAGTGCAGGATTCAAGCCCCTACCTAACTGGTTTATGATATTACAGGAGTACGCAGTTACACAACTTGCTATACACATTACTGCGAGCTCTCTTTTCCACAGGTATATTTGTAGGATGGTGACATCATCGGACCTGACAAACATTAGTATACCACTTTTAAGGTGTTTGAGTACTCTCCAAAAAGGTTGTTCCTCTTCACAGAGATCACACACAAACAAACACGCACACACTTGTCAAGTATAGGATTCAAATCCCTACCTAATTGGTTTATGATACTACAGGAGTACGCATTTACACAACATTATTATTTTTTGTGTTTGTAATCAAATAAAGTTCTGTGTGTCCGAGCCGAGGCATTCATCGTATTTTTTGCCATACCTAGAGCTACGTGTTGGAACTACATTTACACAACATGCTATACACATTACTGCAAGTTCTCTTTTCCACAGGTATATTTGTAGGATGGTGACATCATCGGACCTGCCAAAGATTAGTATACCACTTTTAAGGTGTTTGAGTACTCTCCAAGAAGATTGCGCCTCTCAAAGGAGATCACATACACTTGCCAAGTGCAGGATTCAAGCCCCTACCTAACTGGTTTATGATATTACAGGAGTACGCAGTTACACAACTTGCTATACACATTACTGTGAGCTCTCTTTTCCACAGGTATATTTGTAGGATGGTGACATCATTGGACCTGACAAAGATTAGTATACCACTTTTAAGGTGTTTGAGTACTCTCCAAAAAGGTTGCTCTTCTCCAAGGAGATCACACACAAACAAACAGACACACACTTGTCAAGTGCAGGATTCAAATCTCTAACTAACTGGCTTATGATACTACAGGAGTACGCATTTACATGACGCGCTATACACATTACTGTGAGCTCACTTTTCCACAGGTATATTTGTAGGATGGTGACATCATCGGACCTGACAAACATTAGTATACCACTTTTAAGGTGTTTGAGTACTCTCCAAAAAAGGTTGTTCTCTCCACAGAGATCACACACAAACAGACATGCACACACTTGTCAAGTACAGGATTCAAACCCCTATCTAATTGGTTTATGATACTACAGGAGTACGCATTTACACAACACGCTATACACATTACTGCGAGTTCTATTTTCCACAGGTATATTTGTAGGATGGTGACATCATCGGACCTGACAAAGATTAGTATACCACTTTTAAGGTGTTTGAGTTCTCTCCAAAAAGGTTGTTCCTCTCCATGGAGATCACACACAAACAGACACACACACACACACACACACACACACACACACACACACACACACACTTGTGAAGTGCAGGCTTCAACCCCCTACTTAACTGGTTTATGATACTACAGGAGTACGCATTTACACAACGCAATATACACATTACTGTGACTTCTACTTTCCACAGGTATATTTGTAGGATGGTGACATCATCAGACCAGACAAAGTGGGTTACATTAGGTGAGCTACATAGAAGGAATGTGTAGACACTTTGGCCATGTGATCATCAAAGGAGAGTTTACTATCTACCTGTGTCCCCAGGGCCTTAATGACATTCCATGGTCTTGAAGAGCGGGCTCATCAGGCTAATGGGGCACTAGTTCCTGGGGTTCGTGGTGTCTCCACCCTTGTGTACTGGGATAACTGTCACTGTGCACCATTCAGCAGGCATAAAGCATGAGGTGAGGCTATGACAGCACATGGTACGTCAATGTGGCACCTGTTAATTCTGTAGTTTGTGTAGAACACAGCCTGGGAAGTTATCTGGTCCCATGGCTGCTGTGATACTGGCATTGGAGAGTATTTTTTACCTGTGCAGCTGTGATGACAGCAGCTTTGCACTCTTCCATTATAGAGATGTGCTCTTTCATGGGTGAGAGGGGGGTAAAGTTAACACTGATCCAATCTGCCAGGATGTTGGCAATATCAGTTGGGTCTGTATGTTTTGTGCCATTGAGCTATAACTCAGAACAGGTCTGATTGTAGCCATGACATGGACCTGTCTGTTGGGCAGAGATCTCCTGAGTAGACAGTATGCAACAGAGTACAGATTGGGTTACATTCAGTCTTGTTGCATGGGGCAACTGTTTGAGGCCAGTAATCCTCTTGTTAGGGTACTTCAGTGGTCTTTCTGGCTGCTGAACGTGCCTAGTCAGATTCATCACAAGTGTGTTGTGGTACTCTCTGATGGGTCTGATGACTGGTGAGTAATGGGAACCTCCTTTGACCTACACACACAGACCTTGGCAGTTTGTGTGAATACATAGCATGATTTTCTGACAACTTTGTGAATGTGTTTCTGGAAGTACAGATGACTATCCACATTTGTCCATAGATCCCTTATTATCACCTTCATACATAAGTGCGTGAGCATGCCCAGTATGACCTTTCAGTATGCTGTTGCCTGAAATTTGCTTTGTTTATTTGTGTGAGCATGCCCAGCATGACCTTTCAGTATGTTGTTGCCTGACATTTGCTTTGTTTATTTAAGTGTGTGAGCATGCCCAGTATGACCTTTCTGTGTGATGCTGAATGTACTCCACTACAGTTGTTGGAGTGTGTGAGCACGCCCGGTATAGACATTTATACTATATGTGTATGGAAAATCAAGTTGTATTTTTACAGCAGGGTTCACCTTTGTGTCATATATCAACAGGGATCATGCTGTGCCTGCAGGGTTTCCATGAGACACTTTGCATAGACTTATCAACATTTCTACATACAGGGGGGACAGCTATTCTTTGTACATTTCTACCCAGGGGCACACCTGTTTGTTACTGTGGGTGTACATAGGATGAGGGGTTCACTTGACACTTATACACATTTGCTAGGCCTGCACTGCTATGTAAGGTACAACATTTCAGTCTGTACTGTTGCCTATCGTACTGGCTTGAGGCATACTACTGTACTACACATCTTAGCGTCCAATGTCACATATATTAGATTGCGACTTCATAGCCTACACAACCCACATCACACCGCCTGGCCTGATGTTCTCTGTTTGCATAGGCCTGTGGGGGAGGTTACCCATATGCCTCTTTAGGGGCATGTTACAGCATTTCTTTGTGTTTGCATTACTGTACAATTGTCCTGCTGTGTCTGCGCTACTGAAATGCTATCATGGCTTAGTGGTTCAGTACTGTGACTATAATGCATAGTTTCCTGGGTTTGAACCCTGTCACTGCTTTTTATTTTCATGCTGGGCAGACCAAACTGCTTAAGGGACAGTAAAGCTAATATGAGCATGTTTACCTGACTTTGCTCAACTTTGCCCAACATTGCTCAACGTTGCCCGACATTGCGCTAGTTAGCACAGGCAATTTTGTTTACATATACTAAATGTAAAAGCTGCTTAGCATTGCTTTATATTGCTTAAAACATGGCAATCATGCCTCAGGTCATGCTGCAGGGCTGCTTATGTCGGATGCACATACTACACTCCCTATACATGTTTGGGAACAGGTAGTGTCAAGTTAAGCATCCCTTTTATTTTATGTGCAAGTCAGAGAGAGGTATAATTTCCAGGGTTCCTACTGAGCCAGTGTATGTGCTATGCGTTGCCTCTTTGCCAAGGCCAAGGCATACTGGGCACGCCTCCTTCTGCCTATTGGGGCAGGCTCAGGTTGTTCCTCCTCTGAGTCACGCTGTGCCTGTGCAGGCCTTGGCAATGGTGGGGAGCTGTTTGACCCTGCCCCATGCTGTTCCTTCTGCAGCTGTTTTTGCAGGATCATATTGTGTAGCATGGCACATACCATGACAATTTGGGTACATGTTGTTGGTGAGTACTGCAAGGCTCCACCAGATGTGTCCAGGCACCGGAACCATGACTTGAGCATCCCAAACACATGCTCGATTACATTTCTTGTTTGTGCATGTGTCTCATTATGGAGTTCTTGTTCAGGTGTGTGTGCATTTCTGATGGGTGTCATCAGCCACGGCTCCAGTGCGTATCCAGCATCCCCCACTAGGTGACTGTCAGGGATGTCCCCATTGGCAAATGTCTGGTACAGCTGCGTCAGATGCCAGATATGGGAATTGTGGTAGCTTCCAGGGCAGCCAGCACACACATTCAGTATTATGCCCTGGGCATCGCACACGACCTGACAGTTGATGGAGTGGAAGCCCTTGTGGTTGATATAGGCCCTGCCCCGCTCACCGGCTGCTGCTTTGATGTGTATGTGCATGCAGTCAATTGCGTCCACTACCTCAGGGTATTCCGCTATTTGCTGGAAGAGACACATATTGCAGGCCAATACCTCACAGGAATTGGGGAAATATACATGATCACCGACATGTGCTGACATGGCATTCAGGAAATGGTGCAGTACCCTGGATGCTGATGCCTGTGAAATCTCCATCATATCACCAGTTGGTCTCTGGAAGGTACCTGTTGCTAGTATTCTTAGGCCAACACATACCTTGGTTTCCACTGGGATGGGTTCCCCTCTGTTGGTTCTGTGTGTGAGGCATGGCCTGCATAGCTCAACAGCTCAACAATTTGCTGCAAGAGGTCTCTGTCTACTCTATAGCGCTCCACTATCTCCAGCTCATGTAGCCCCTGGTAGGTTACCCTGGGTCTGTACACTCTTCTCATCTCCTCACTGTGGGTTGCTCAGCAGCATTCACAATGGCACCACCCTCAGCATCTTGCACATGTTGCCTTATAATAGCAATGGCAGCCCCTAACATTTTTTTGTCTCAGTTAAGCTTTTTAAGTTTTCACTTCTCTTTGTAGACTGCAGTGTTGCAGTGTTTCTGAGAAAAACATGGGGGAATGTTGTTTGCAGAGTTTTAAGTGTTGGGCTGGGCTGGGCTAGTGTACTGCCTGTGTAATTGGCTGATTCTGATTGATTTCACCTGGCAGGCCTTGGCAATGGTGGGGAGCTGTTTGGCCCTGCCCCATGCTGTTCCTTCTGCAGCAGTTTTTGCAGGATCATATTGTGTAGCATGGCACATACCATGACAATTTGGGTACATGTTGTTGGTGAGTACTGCAAGGCTCCACCAGATGTGTCCAGGCACCGGAACCATGACTTGAGCATCCCAAACACATGCTCAATTACATTTCTTGTTTGTGCGTGTGTCTCATTATGGAGTTCTTGTTCAGGTGTGTGTGCATTTCTGATGGGTGTCATCAGCCACGGCTCCAGTGCGTATCCAGCATCCCCCACTAGGTGACTGTCAGGGATGTCCCCATTGGCAAATGTCTGGTACAGCTGCGTCAGATGCCAGATATGGGAATTGTGGTAGCTTCCAGGGCAGCCAGCACACACATTCAGTATTATGCCCTGGGCATCGCACACGACCTGACAGTTGATGGAGTGGAAGCCCTTGTGGTTGATATAGGCCCTGCCCCGCTCACCGGCTGCTGCTTTGATGTGTATGTGCATGCAGTCAATTGCGTCCACTACCTCAGGGTATTCCGCTATTTGCTGGAAGAGACACATATTGCAGGCCAATACCTCACAGGAATTGGGGAAATATACATGATCACCGACATGTGCTGACATGGCATTCAGGAACTGGTGCAGTACCCTGGATGCTGATGCCTGTGAAATCTCCATCATATCACCAGTTGGTCTCTGGAAGGTACCTGTTGCTAGTATTCTTAGGCCAACGCATACCTTGGTTTCCACTGGGATGGGTTCCCCTCTGTTGGTTCTGTGTGTGAGGCATGGCCTGCATAGCTCAACAGCTCAACAATTTGCTGCAAGAGGTCTCTGTCTACTCTATAGCGCTCCACTATCTCCAGCTCATGTAGCCCCTGGTAGGTTACCCTGGGTCTGTACACTCTTCTCATCTCCTCACTGTGGGTTGCTCAGCAGCATTCACAATGGCACCACCCTCAGCATCTTGCACATGTTGCCTTATAATAGCAATGGCAGCCCCTAACATTTTTTTGTCTCAGTTAAGCTTTTTAAGTTTTCACTTCTCTTTGTAGACTGCAGTGTTGCAGTGTTTCTGAGAAAAACATGGGGGAATGTTGTTTGCAGAGTTTTAAGTGCTGGGCTGGGCTGGGCTAGTGTACTGCCTGTGTAATTGGCTGATTCTGATTGATTTCACCTGGCAGGCCTTGGCAATGGTGGGGAGCTGTTTGGCCCTGCCCCATGCTGTTCCTTCTGCAGCAGTTTTTGCAGGATCATATTGTGTAGCATGGCACATACCATGACAATTTGGGTACATGTTGTTGGTGAGTACTGCAAGGCTCCACCAGATGTGTCCAGGCACTGGAACCATGACTTGAGCATCCCAAACACATGCTCGATTACATTTCTTGTTTGTGCGTGTGTCTCATTATGGAGTTCTTGTTCAGGTGTGTGTGCATTTCTGATGGGTGTCATCAGCCACGGCTCCAGTGCGTATCCAGCATCTCCCACTAGGTGACTGTCAGGGATGTCCCCATTGGCAAATGTCTGGTACAGCTGCGTCAGATGCCAGATATGGGAATTGTGGTAGCTTCCAGGGCAGCCAGCACACACATTCAGTATTATGCCCTGGGCATCGCACACGACCTGACAGTTGATGGAGTGGAAGCCCTTGTGGTTGATATAGGCCCTGCCCCGCTCACCGGCTGCTGCTTTGATGTGTATGTGCATGCAGTCAATTGCGTCCACTACCTCAGGGTATTCCGCTATTTGCTGGAAGAGACACATATTGCAGGCCAATACCTCACAGGAATTGGGGAAATATACATGATCACCGACATGTGCTGACATGGCATTCAGGAACTGGTGCAGTACCCTGGATGCTGATGCCTGTGAAATCTCCATCATATCACCAGTTGGTCTCTGGAAGGTACCTGTTGCTAGTATTCTTAGGCCAACGCATACCTTGGTTTCCACTGGGATGGGTTCCCCTCTGTTGGTTCTGTGTGTGAGGCATGGCCTGCATAGCTCAACAGCTCAACAATTTGCTGCAAGAGGTCTCTGTCTACTCTATAGCGCTCCACTATCTCCAGCTCATGTAGCCCCTGGTAGGTTACCCTGGGTCTGTACACTCTTCTCATCTCCTCACTGTGGGTTGCTCAGCAGCATTCACAATGGCACCACCCTCAGCATCTTGCACATGTTGCCTTATAATAGCAATGGCAGCCCCTAACATTTTTTTGTCTCAGTTAAGCTTTTTAAGTTTTCACTTCTCTTTGTAGACTGCAGTGTTGCAGTGTTTCTGAGAAAAACATGGGGGAATGTTGTTTGCAGAGTTTTAAGTGCTGGGCTGGGCTAGTGTACTGCCTGTGTAATTGGCTGATTCTGATTGATTTCACCTGGCAGCTCTGCTAGTTCTCCTTGGTTAACTTCCTACTACTTCTTTTCCTTCCTTTTCCCCTTCTGTTTCCACAGGGGCAGCACCATGCAAACAAGTGCAAACACGTGCACACGAGTTCACACGCACGCAAACAGGCTTATACAGGCTTACACAGGCTTAGATGGGTGCACATGCACACACACAGGCTTAGACAGCCTTACACAGGCTTACCTGGGCACACACATGTGCACACAGGTTTAGACGGGTTTACAGGCGTGCACATGCGCGCACACAGTGTATGCATCTTTGCAAGAAACTTGTGATATCCACAGCGTACACCTTTGGTTTCTGGGTTTCAGTTAAGACAACTGTAGACACGCCTCTTCCAGTCCTGTGTAACTTACAGCAAACACATGCCACTCTGCTCCAATACGCTTACAGTCTTTGATGCATACCCCCTCATGATGTCACCTATTTTCTACTCTGTTACTCCCCTAATCCTACTCTTACACTCTAGGGACATGGTCCACATGGAAGGGAAAATTGGGATTCATTATCCTTATCCTCATTTGCATAGGATTGCCTAGTAATGCTTGGTTACATCTCTCAGACTGAGCTTCCCCCCTTAGCAACCACTACTCAGTAGCCATGTTGTCTTCAGCCTGCCATTCACCTGCATGGCAGATGAATATTTTTAATAAAATACCTATTTTTGGCTTTTTTTTTTTTTGCTGGTTTTTAGAGCGTCGCACGTTTGTGCGGCGCTGCTCTATGCTTAAACATCGGAGATCGGGGGAAAAAAATATTTTTTATTATTTTGCAACAGATAAAAATGCCAATGGCCTTATATTTGGCCATTGGCATGCTTCCTCAACTGGATGCATCCTTTATTTGGAGCTGTCATAGCTCCATTTTGCTATTTGCAGAATGGTACTCCGTTGCCAACGGAGTACATTTCTGCAAATAACACTACTCTTACTCGGACAGGTTAGTGTTTCCTGGATCCCAAATTTACCTCATTTGCATAGCTTTCAGCAGCAAATGAGGTAATTTGCATACCATGATGCTGTTCGTGCAAGAGTAGTTTTAGGAGCTCTCATGCATGCCCCTGCCAGCTGTTGCTGGATCGCTCGGCAGACATATTGGCTGTCTGGAGTCTTACTCTACTCTTAGACTCCGTGCAAGCCCTCGTGAATCCAGCCCACAGTCAGATTTCACAATGATTATTCCAGTAAAGTAATAAGTAAAATAAAATCCTGTTTACCACTGATCTAGGAACTTAAAAATAAACAGCATTAAAGCCACTTTGGTGTTTCCTCCAAAGATCAAATTATTTATTTCTGAAGAAACCAAAATATTTAACATGCTAGAGGAGGAATCCACTTTTATTAACAGCAATAAAAGCCTTAATAATGCTGATGAAATGCAGTGGTACAGTATATCCCTCAAGAGACAGACCCACGGATTCTCTATGCCTTGCATGGCATGCAAGATCAGTGCAGGAGCTCTAGCAGGCAATATGTCTGCCGTGTGATCCAGGAGCAGCCTGCAGAGGCGTGCATGAGCGCTCCTGCACTAATCCTTAATGGACTAAGCCCCTGTATGTAAATCACCCCATTTGCAGGAGAAATCCATGCAAATGAGGTGAATTTGTGATCCAGGAAGCTTGCAACCGGTGTGCAGGACTAGTGCAATCTGCAGAAATGTACTCAGTTAGTAACCGAGTACATTTCT
The DNA here is from genome assembly GCF_019279795.1 of Protopterus annectens. Lineage (NCBI taxonomy): Eukaryota > Metazoa > Chordata > Ceratodontiformes > Protopteridae > Protopterus > Protopterus annectens. The sequence continues at coordinate 1,528,259,239 of NC_056743.1, read as the reverse complement.
GCAAAATCCAAAATGGAGCTGTGACAGCTCCAAATAAAGGTTGCATATCAGTTAGGAAGCATGCCAGTGGCCAAGTATAAGGCCATTGGCATTACAAACAGCCAAAAAAATTAAAAATCAACTTTTATTTTTTTTTTTTTAGCCGATCTCAGCTGTTTAAGCATAGGGCAGTGGCACGCAAACGGGATCGGGGGAAAATAACAAAATAAACCAAAATTAAGCATTCTACTAAAATCACTATTCTGCCATGTAAGTCAATGGCAGGCAGAAGACAACATGGTCAGTGAGTAGTGGTTGCTAAGGGGGGAGGCTCAGTGTGAGACATGTAACTATGCATTGGCAGGCAATCCTATGCAAATGAGGGGAATGATAGTTAATCCCACTTTTCCCCAGCATGCTAGTCAGGTCCCAACAGTGCAAGAGTAGGAATAGCTTGGTGCAAGCCTAGGAGTTAACTGACATCATGGGGGGGTGTCAGAATACTGTAAGCAGATTGGAGCCCTGTGGCCCAGGTTTGCTCCTAGCTTAGCACAACTAAGCTAGGGTGTGTGTCCGAATCTGCCTAGCACTCTTTACATTGCCTAAGAAGGTGTGCATGCTGCACACTGGGTTTTAAAGGAAGAAACAAAAGTTAAACCAGGAAATAGCAGCACTGTGCACATTTGAGCACTCTGTTTGTGCTGCTTGCCCCTGGGCTTAAACAGGAAGGCAATGGGAAGGGAAAGCAGCAGTAAGAAGGTAATCAAGGAGAACTAGCATGGCTGGCGGGTGAAATGTATCAGAATCAGCCAATTACACAGGCAGCAGACCAGCCAGCCCAGAACACTACTATAAACTATGCAAACACCTTCCCCTCTGGTTTTACCACCATTCTACACCACCGGTGTAAACAAGCGGGGAACTTTTTAATGCTCACAACAGCAAAATGATAGGGTCTGCAAAAGCTATCATACAACAACTTGTGGAAGAGGCTGAGGGTAATGAGGATGTGAATGCTGTTGACCAACCCATAGTGAGGAGACGGAGAAGAGTGTACAGACCCTGGCTAACCTATCAGGGGCTACATGAGCTGGAGATAGTGGAGCACTATAGGGTGGACAGGGACCTCCTACAGCAAATTGCTGAGCTCTGCCGGCCACTCCTCACACACAGAACTAACAGAGGGGAACCCATCCCAGTGGATACCAAGGTATGTGTAGGCCTAGAAATACTAGCTACAGGTACTTCCACAGGCCAACTGGTGATATGATGGGGATCTCACAGGCATCAGCATCCAAGGTACACTACCAGTTCCTGGATACCATGTCAGCACATGTCGGTGAGCACGTATATTTCCCCAACACACATGAGGTGTTGGCCAGCAATATGCAACTGTTCCACCAAATAGCAGAATACCCTGAGGTAGTGGGTGCTATAGACTGCACACACATATGCATCAAAGCATCACCCAGTGAGTGGGGTAGGGTCTACATCAACCGCAAGGGCTTCCCCTCCATCAACTGCCAGGTCATGTGCGATGCCCAGGGCATAATAATTAATGTGTGTGCTGGCTGCCCTGGAAGCTATCATGATTCCCTCATCTGGCATCTGAAGCAGCTGTACCAGAGATTTGCCAATGGGGACATCCCTCATGGTCACCTAGTGGGGGATGCTGGATACGCACTGGAGCCATGGCTAATGACACCCATCAGAAATGCATACACACCCCAACAAGAACTCCATTATGAGGCACATGTGCAGACCAGAATTATAGTAGAGCATGTGTTTGGGATGCTCATGTCACAGTTCCTGTGCCTGGACACATTCAGTGGAGCCTTGCAGTACTTACCAGCTACATGTACCCAAATTGTCTGCATATGTGCCATGCTACACAATATGATCCTGTGGAAACAGCTGCAGCAGAAACAGCATGAGGCAGGACCACACAGACCCCCACCATTGCCAAGGCTTGCACAGACAGAGAGTGACTTGGAGGAGGAACAACCTAAGCCTGCCCCAGTAGGCAGAAGGAGGCATGCCCAGTATGCCCTGGCATTGGCAAAGAGGCAATACATAGCACATACACTGACACAGGAGGGGCCCAGGGAATAACACCTCTCTGTGACTCTCATGTACAGTAACAGGGACTCCAAACATTATACTGCCTGTGCTCAACCATGTGTAGGAAGTGCACTATGTGCATCCGACATAGGCAGCCCTGCAGCGCCACCCTCAATACTGGGATACCCACAAGGTAAGTGACTCACACATGCCAGTCAGGGAGGTTCACATACCCAACAACAATCACAGCCAGCAGGACAAGTGTAGACAAACACAAACAAAGGCTATGCTATGGCCTCTGAATGAGGCCTGGGGGTAACCTCCCCCCAGGCCTACACAGCCAGACTACAGCAGGTCAGACAGTGGGATGTCATTTCTGAAGGGTAGGAAGTCAGAAACTAATATATAAGTAAATAAAAGCTAAGATCTTTAGTACACTGGTATGCCTCTAGTCAGCATGATAGGTAAGACTACAAAATGAAATGGAGTACCTGACATACCAGTACAGTCATAGCAAATGTGTACAAGTGTCAGGTGTGCCCCCATCCTATGTAGACATGTAGTAACAGTCAGGTGTGCCCCAAATCCTGTGTAGAAATGTAGAGATAGTCAGCTGTGCCCCACCCCATCCTACGAAGAAATGTAGTAACAGTCAGGTGTGCCCCCCAATCCTGTGTAGAAATATAGAAATGGTCAGGTGTGTCCCCCCATCCAATGCAGAATGTAGTAACAATCAATGCCAAATAACTGACGGATATCCTGCAGAAACAGTATGCTACCTGTAGGTGTACAGCACATAGGTTAGCATTGCAGTACAGACTACCTGGACTTGATCCACACATTCAATACAGACAGGCATACTGGGCATGCTCACACACTTAAACACATGAAGGCTATGTCTGCAAACACCAGTGGACCAGACATATCTAGCAGTTGCAGTTGTTAGTGCAGACACTCCTCAGTATGCACCACACATGCATTGCACACATAGTGGACAGGAATACAGACATATATCTAAGAACAACACACTATAATAAGTCAAAGGTAGATGTACATAGATATGTGGAAGAGGGTGACTGTGACAAGGAGACATCCAGGCCTGTCCCACCCAGCACACAGCCAAAGGGCCTCAACCACATGAGGTTCAGATGTCACTCACTGTAGATACTAGACACCAGTATCTGTCAGCATTACAGACTATGTGGTGCACATGCTAGCTGTGCAACATGACTGTACAAGGAAGTAACCATCTAGCAGCTGTATGCACATATCTGTGGAATATGACTCTGTGTTACCCGTATGTGGAGTGTCAACCTCTAGATGAATGGGTTATGGCCCATGGACACACACTGCCCTCCCCATAGCCCTACTATGACAAGCCTGCTGATGTCATCCACTGTGAAATACACCTTTGGGAGAGTTGTAGCCCAATAATCTTCATGGCGCATCCCATAACTGCTTACTGCTGTAGTGCGATAAACTAGTTAGATAGGAGTTCCAATTCCAGCCATGGCAACTGTGTGTGTGTGTGTGTGTGTGTGTGTGTGTGTGTGTGTGTGTGTGTGTGTGTGTGTGTGTGTGTGTGTGTATGTCACACTCCCTACAATTCAAATGCTCTACTTTGGCAATGCTGCTGATGTCATCCACCTAGAAATACACCTCTGGGAAGGTTGTAGCCCAGTAATCTCTGTAGTGCATCCTATAACTGCATACTGCTGTAGTGTAATAAACTAGTTAGGTAGGAGTTCTAATCTCAGACATAGCAAGTGTCTTTGTGTGTGTGTCTGTCTGTGTAGAGAGCAATGCTTTTTAGGGTAGTCACACTCCTTACAATTCAAATGCTCTATTTTGGCAAGGCTGCTGATGTCATCCACCTAGAAATACACCTATGCAAAGGTTGTAGCCCAGTAATCTCCATAGCATGTCCTATAACTGCCTACTGCTGTAGTGTGATAAACTAGTTAGGTAGGAGTTCTAATCCCAGACGTGGCAAGTGTGTGTGTGTGTGTGTGTGTGTGTGTGTGTGTGTGTGTGTGTGTGTGTGTGTGTGTGTGTGTGTGTGTGCCTGACTCTGTCTGTGTAGAGAGCAATGCTTTTTAGGGTAGTCACACTCCCTACAATTCAAATGCTCTACTTTGGCAAGGCTGCTGATGTCATCCACCTAAAAATACACCTCTGGGAAGGTTGTAGCCCAGTCATCTCCGTAGTGCATCCAATAACTGCGTACTGCTGTAGTGTGATAGAATAGTTAGGCAGGAGTTTTAATCCCAGACCTGGCAATTGTGTGTGTGTGTGTGTGTGTGTGTGTGTGTGTGTGTGTGTGTGTGTGTGTGTGTGTAGAGAGAGAGCAATGCATTTTAGGCTAGTCACACTCACTACAATTCAAATGCCATACTTTGGCAATCCTGCTGATGTCATTCCCTGTGAAATACACCTTTGGGGAAGGAGAACTCCAGTAATCTCTATGGTACATCCTATAACAGCATCATGCTGTTGTGTGATATAGAACTTTGGTAGGGGTTCTATCCCCACACATGGCACTGGTGGATGTTTTGCGTGTGTTTCAATGTTTGTGTAGGCAGCAATGCATTTTAGGCTAGTCACACTCACTACAATTCAAATGCCCTACTTAGGCAATCCTGCTGATGTCATTCACTGTGAAATACACCTTTGGGGAAGGAGAGTTCCAGTAATCTCCATGTCACATCCTATAATGGCACAGTGCTATAGTGTATTATACTACTTAGGTAGGAGTTCTAATCCCAGACATGACAGGTGTGTGTGCGTGTATCTGTGTTTGTCATTCGTATCCTGTGTGGTGGTGGTTGTGAGTTTGTAACAACTGGACTCAATGTGGAGTGGGCTTTGCAAACTTCTTATATGGTGGGCCAAGTATATATCACAATGTCCACCGTACAGAGAAATCAGATGTGAAATAGCCAAGAGGCTGGGGTGCAAATCCATAACCCTAAATGTGACATCAATGCCAGCTGAACAACATTAGCAAGCCTTGTATTACCCAGGGTACACTGTCAACCCATGTCTCATACACATACAAACTTGCTTAGAGAAACAGCTGCTATGTTGATAGTACCCTGTATATTGCCCCCTGATAGTAACCGTGGTGTAATTGCAGTGGGCTACAGAGGGCATGGCACCCTGTCCACTGGTCTAATAGGCATGTACATGCTGACAGTGCACCTCCCCCATGTTTCCCACTGGACACCTGCAACACCTGTGATGCCATCAAATGTGACCCACAAAGGACTTAACATGCCTGAAACACAAGCCCTGTATGGACAGATGCCACTGACACCAGGGAATACCAGTGTCATGTTATCAGTGTAGGTGCAGGGCCAACCTACTCTCCATGAACAGTTTCCACCACATGAGGCCAGGACTGGCACATCTAATGATAATGATCAGTGTACACAACATAGGCCAGGCACCCCAGGTACAGTTCCACATGTCACTGTACATGCATGTGGGAGGTGTGCACATCCCAGACACTGTCTATATCATGGACTAAGGAACACATACATAGCAAGCAATGCACATCATTGGCCACATGCAATAGTCATCCAGGTGACTGAGTGGTGAATACAATACCCACCTGTATGGGCAACTACAGACACTACAGCCCTGAGCCACAATGCGGACCATTGTCATGTGGCCTGATGCCAAAGTATACCCATCACCTAGCCTTGTATAGCCATCTGGCACCATCAACCACAACACACCCGTGAAGCAGTGCACACATGCATGTCAGTACTGGCACCTACATCTGTGTGGGTGGTGTATGATGCGTATGACCACATTCACACTCACTACAACCCCCATCGGCATACGGAAGCATGCTGTCTGATGTCAGACACCTCCATATACCCTTTGCACATATAACCTCTGTATGACCCCTGTGGTGCATGTGATACCTGCACAGTACTGTGTTGTGGCAATCCCACTAGTGATGAGTTGTATTCCTGGCCTTGCCAAGTGTGGCAATATGTGTGCACCCCTGTGAGAGTGTGGCTGTGTTGACGCTGACACCTGTTCATGCGGGCAGGCATGGGTACTACACCTATCACATAGCTACCATATTCCTGTTGCAGATGTCACTCACCATCACATATACATTCTGAGGGCTCCCCAACATGTAACCTATGTGGTGCATCCAATAACTGCATGAACATGTGATGCATAGTCATCAGGGGGTCTGATACCCTGTACTGGTAGGTGTGTGACACAAACATGCATAAGTTTTACTCTCCCACCCCTCCCTGGCTTTTCTGTGCCTCTGTCTGCCTCTCTTACTCCCTCTCTGGTGGATGTGGAGACTTACACCTGCTTTGCTTAGGCAGCAGCATGTGTATTTTAAGTGATGCTCAGGATCAGCTGATGGACTCTGCATGAATTGCAGCCCTCCTCTAGCTGATTGCATGTGGAACAGCTGTGGTAACATTCCCATAGCCAATTGCATGGAAACACACACCAATATCTAGGAACATCATGTTGCTGTTGGGCCTTTCATTCACTGTGAGCAGGAACTCGATCTGTTGTTTGGCAAACAGCATCTCAGATGGATTGGGGTGTAGCTCTAACAACATACACTGTGGAGACAGGCCAACACACAGGAGGGGGATGCGCCTGACCTGACTACAGACTGTAAGTGCTGTTATACTGCATTTGGAGTAATGTAAGTTTAACAGGGTGTGTGTGGATATGGTTGTCCTACATGTTTACATACCTGCCATGTCAGTGCTATGTTAATGAGGGAACACCCTTCTGTAGGGCCATCTGCAGACTGGCCAGTGTGTGTGGTGACTTTTGTTTCAGGTGTTACTCACTGAGCACCTATCCGTGAACTGCAGAAGGTAGTGTGAGGATTGCATTCTGTAGATGGTGACAGCCGTGAGAGTTACTGACTTCAAATCCTTCATAGGACATGTGGTGCAACAAACCCTGTTACATTGTCCCTGTGTATGTGCCTCCAGCCACAACCCTGACAATCTTTGTACATATATATATATATATATATATATATATATATATATATATATATATATATATATATATATATCATGCAGTAATGGCTACATATGTACTGTACACCATAATTAGTGATATCATATCTGGTAACAACCCAGTGAGATATCAGACTGCTACACATGTAATATATAGTAGGGGTTATATTTGATGACATAACCTGGAAATTCTGTGGTTGTGTGTACAGTACTGAGGTCTGTGTAATTATGGTGATTCTCGGCAGAGTGTGTGTATTGTTAATATGTACTTTGGCCTGTGTACAGACTGTGGTAGATGTCATTGTTCTTGGTCCTGTTCTATCTGATGTTACATGCTGCTTCACTGTATGTTACCCTATTGGCTTACATGTTTATAGATCCATACACGCACATGTTCCATACCACAGACAGGCAGTGGACCACACTGTGTAGTGGAAGTATATGTAGGGTTAGTGTGCAGATGGCACATATGAGGTTGGTGTTGAACAGATAGTCCATATACTGTAATAATATGGTAGCATGCCATATGTAGCTGTGGCTGTGTTCATATTGGTTGTGATGATGCACTTACACACAGGTGTATGTTACTCTGTGCCATGGCATGCCTGTAGAGCCTGCTATGCCATACAGACTGTTCTGTTTGTCAGTGTGCTTGTGATGGTGTTAGTTGTGCCTTCTTATGTAGCAGTTACATCCCAGTGTGTCAACTGAGGTCTTTACCCCCCAGGGATTGTCTACAGAGTGTAGTTAGAGGCTGCTGAACTATACACATGCATTACTTACCATTGATTGTTTGGTATCCTGTGGCCCAGTCTGTCTTTACTATTGTACTACTTGATGGCCTTGGCCTGGACAGCAACATTTGTTAACATTTCCAGACTACTGTACCACTATATCTGTTTCACAGTTGCATTACTCAGTTTATATTGATGTCCATGTCTAAACAGCAATATGACATGGCATATACAACTGTAATAGTACACAAATAAAGCTTCCCATTTCTGCACACCTATGTGTGGTGTTATAGACTTTGGTATCTCTGTGGGTATATGTTGCAGGCAATGAATGTCATTTGTGTGGGTGGCTCATACAGTCTCCAGTTGGTAAGGTGGTAACTGTAGGAATAGTGGCTGTTACATATTGTGTGCACGTACTACATATGTAACTTAATGTACATATCTCTGCGTCTGTATGTGTAGTTACATATATATATATATATATATATGTATATCTGTATCTGCACATATGTGTCTGTGTATATGTCTCCTAGGGATGCCCATGCTGTGTCTGGTCTTGGTTATGGGATCTGCACCACTTGGTAGTGTATTGCAGGGGGGGACATGTTTGACTGTTGGGGGGAATATACCTATTCGTACAAGACGTATATTGTTTGGGCCCTCTCAACACCATTAACATTGCATGTGGATATATATGTTTTTATTATTTCCCCATTGTTATCTATGGATGTATGTCCGTATATGCCTATATATATATATATATATATATATATATATATATATATATATATATATATATATCTGCTGACGTATATATAACCTGCCGTATATATTTCGACATATAGATGTAGACATACATATCTATAGATGTAGGCATTTGCATGTATATATATTCATATATATGTATATATTTCTGTATATACACACACACACATATATATATATATATATATATATATATATATATATATATATATATATATATCTACATATATAGATATGTTGTATCTGTATAGATATAATATATTTACACACACACACACACACACACACACACACACACACACACACACACACACACATACATCTAAATGTTGGAATACATTCTCTGTACTGTTGAATGACTGGGCTGGATGATATGTTTTTGTAAACATTAAGGCTATGTATATCTGACATGGTTTAGTGGTAAATCAGTTTGGCTATAGTGTGCAGGGTCCTGGGTTTGAGCATTGCAGAGGCTGCTTATTTTGTTGCTGGGCAAAACAAAGGCCGTTGGATACAGAATGATTAAGGCACGTTAAAGCAGTTGTTAGTGGGTTTGCGCGGAGGTAAGCACTGCTAACTTGATTAAGGCACGTTAAAGCAGTTGTTAGTGGGTTTGCGCGGAGGTAAGCACTGCTAACTTCTGGTTACAGTTTCTTATACTCTGTTAGCTTCTGAATTGCTTAGCCTGTGTAGGCATTGATTACCCCCATACAAACAGGCTTAAAGCCACTTACTGCTGCCTAAAAGTGCTTACTCCCACTTACCCCCATGCTAATTCCCTTAAAAGAAAAAGGGGTTGATAGGAAATTGGTGAAAAAAGGGGCACAAAGAGGGAAAGACAGTAGGGAAAATAGCCAGGAATGTGCAGGAAAGGGGTAGGGAAGGTCCATAGCTGCCCATTTCTTCTACAGCAACAGCTATGCATATATACTGAATTTGGAGGTAGACTTGGACACTCAAACCCCTGGGAGTGGGTGAGGACAACAATAATACTTTGTGATGCCAATTAGACCAGATTATATGTGTCAGGTGGACACGTGTGAAATGGACAGCTATGTTTGGGGCGAGATTTTTTTTGTGGGAACAGATTGCCTTTTTTTTTCAGGTGAGAGTGAGATGTTGGGGAGGGGTAGTAGGTATATTTGAGGAGGTAGGTTGGGTAGCTTAAGAGACAAGACAAACAAGACACACACAGGGGCAGTATATGACACATGTGGGGGGTAAGCACCTTGATGGGGAGGGGTGTTAGGGTATCGAAAGCCCACAAGCCCCCTAGTGGTAACAGGTGTTAACCCATGGGCAGTCACCACTGCACCTTCACAGCCTCGAAGGTGACTGTGCTGGGGGCTGAGTTGCAGAGCCAGGCTGACTCTCTAATCGCGAAATGCGGCCCTTGAGCTGGCATAGAAGATCATCAAACTGCCAGTCAATCTCTCTACGCACCATGGCCCCTACCTGGCGATGGGTGACAGGTGCCTGTCTGTGTCCACTCCCAGGCGGGGCGGGCCCCATTCCCTGAAGTGGTTCCACCCAAAGGTGGTGCAGGAACAACGGACAGGGAGGTCCCAGGTTGGGCCCCAGACATGCTGAGGTGAAACAGGTAGGTCCGCTGGGACCGGCCTTCCCAAGCGTGCTATAGTGTTTAGATTTCATCATCATATGTGGGTTAGTAATAGTCAACCCATTCCAGGGTTAGGTATAACAGCATGCATAGATATTCCCATTAACTCGGACACCAGATACGGAACAGTTGCATGGCAAACAGAACACATACATATATGGGACCACAGTGGTAATAAGAACAGTATGCAGGTACATTGATGGCACCATGCCACCAATGTTGGAATAATTCAATACAGCACATGCATGGGAACCATTAAAATATTTATCTAACAATTGGACATTATCAGAGTCATTACATACCAGTTGGGTATGTTGATTATTGTTGGAGATATGGTGGGGGGAGAAAAAGATGTCAAGATGCCCCCACCAGTGGCAACAATATCCTAGACCTAGTCATTACCAACACGAGTGACCGGTGTTCCACACCTGAAGTCAACTCCTCGTTGGTCCGATCTGACCATAACCTAATCGCCCTAAATATCCACATCCCGCCTCCACCCCCCATTAAGGAAACCATGGTAAAAAATTTCTCCAAAGCCAACTTCATGCTTCTTAAGACAGAAGTGGTGAACTTCATGACACCCATGCAGATGGACAATACAGTTACAACTGCTTAATCCTACACAAATGCACTCTATAAGCACTTACACGAGTGCATGGATCATGCTATCCCAAATAGAACCAAGATGCTATCCTCCAAAAACAGGAAACCAATCTGGTGGTCCCCTGCCATAAACAAACTCTACAACAGAAGGAAGAAATTGTTGCAAAAGAGAGTAAAATCCCATGAGTGGAGGAGCTCCCTGATCAGCCTCAGCAAGAAGCTGAGATCCCTTATAAGATCCTCCAAAGCTAGCTATGAAAACAAGATTGCCACTGATTCTAAGGACAACCACAAAGCATTCTATAGATATGTCAATAATCTCAATGGCAACACCCAGATCTGCTATGAGTTACAGCACAATGGCAAAAAAATTACAGAACCAACTGATATTGCCAACATCCTGGCAGATAGGTTCAGTACTAACTTTACCCCCCTCTCACCCCCTAAAGGGCCCATATTTATACAGGAAGAATGCAGAGTCCCTGTAATCACAACTTTACAGTTAAAAGCAGCACTCTCTAAAGCCAAAAACACAGCATCCGTGGGACCGGGCAACATCCTAGGCTGCATTTTACACGAACTTCAGAAAGAACTGGCTCCCCACCTAAGCACAATGTTCACTCATAGCCTCACATCAGGCTTTGTGTCCACTGAATGGCGCACAGCAACAGTTAACCCATTCCACAAAGGGGGAGCCAACACTGATCCTGGGAACTATCGCCCTATTAGCCTGATGAGCCTTGTCTGCAAGGCCATGGAACGTATCATCATGTAATTCATAAACAAAGACATTGGTAACATCCAAACTCTGGACCCCACCCAGTTCAGGTTTGTGAAAGGCAGAACTTGCCTCCTGAACCTGGTTGACTTCTTTGACGCAGTCACCAAAGCCGTAGACGAGGGTAAGGTGGTTCACACAGCCTATCTTGACCTTGCCAAGGCTTTCGACACCATCCCCCATTCTGGAATTATAGCTAAACTCACTAAACTAGGTATAAATCACTATGTCACAAGATGGGTTGCTAAATGGCTCACTGACAGAACACACACTGTAAAAGTTGCAGACTCCAACTCTGACTTCAAACCAGTGACAAGTGGAGAACCACAGGGTTCAGTCCTGGGACCTCTCCTGTTTGGTATCTACTTCTCTGAAGTACAGGCTATCACAGAAGGCCTCTGGCTAATGAAGTTTGCAGATGACTGCAAACTAGGAGCTATAGTCAAGTCCCCAAATGATGTGGACATCCTACAAAAGGGCCTCACTGAGACAGATGCCTGGTGTCCCAGCCATGCCCTCAAGCTCAATGCCAAAAGGTCCATTGTTATCCCCTTTGGTAAAAACTCTGTACCCATGAACTACCACATGGGCGGCAGTCTTCTTAACACTGAATGTGTGACCTTGGGAACCAGGTGGACAGTAGTCTCTCCTTTGATAATCACATTGCCACAGTAGTCAGGAAATCCTTCTACATAGCACACCTCATCACAAAAGGGTTTTCATCTAGGAAAAAAAGAGGTCATTGTTCCCCTCTACTCGACACTCATTAGACCCATTATAGAGTACAACGCCCCTTTTGGAATGTACCTCGCAAGACATATGCAGCAACTGGAAAGGCCACAAAAGTACCTCATAAAGAGAATTACTGGCCTCAAACAGATGCCCTAGACTGATCATCTCAAATAACTCCAGCTTTACTCTGTAGTATATCACCTACTCTGAGGTGATCTCTGCCTAACATATAAAGCTATGTCAAACCCAGAGCTGCTGGAGATGCAACACCTAAAGAAATCCCAATCCCTCCGAGCTACATGGTCTAGGAACCTAAACCTTGTCACCACAGTAAACAGGACTTTCTGGTGGGATAGATTCCTGTCCCAGAGACTTCCCATACTCTGGAACAAGCTACCCATCTATGTCAAGCAAAGTTCCTCATTAACACTCTTCAAGAAAAATCTTGATGAGTGGATGGGAAATAGGAAATACACCCAGGGGATCACTTCTGGGGCTCTGCTCAACAGGGGTACATGGAATTAACTTTCTTGGGTTGGCGTAAGCCAGGGAACTTTGTTGGCTAGGCTTACTTAGGCCCTTGGGCCGATAGCCTAGTACCTACCTATGAACCTATAATTAACAACTAGTATATTCCTGTAGTCCACATTACTTTCCTAGTCAGTGCTGTTATCTGTACCTTACAAGTCTTACTACACTACCCTATAGCCTTGGTTTGGTCAGTAATATGGCTGTCATCATCGTTGCACATGAACCGGTTTTACCTGCAGTATACACCTCTTACCTGGTATACCTGTGGAGGGACTGTTTCGTTAACACTAACTAACTGTTTCTACACATACTCCCGGATTCCGGGTTGATGTTTTGCACATAGCTATTCAACTCTTTCTGCACAGACTCTGACCATGTGTTGACCACATGCTGGTGTTCCAGAACATATCTAGAATATTGCCCTCTTCCACCGTTAGTGACCTGACACACACATATACATGCTTTCCTACACAGTTATATTATGTAGCACAGTGTGAGTGACAGTGACCAGTGATACTTTATTATTCAGAGAAACTGCAACACTCACAGTTCCCTACAATACCAGAGTGAACAGTGCCAGTACAGGTTATAATGGTCTGTATTCCTCAGCACAGTGTTCATATCCAACGTACCTGTGGGAGCAATGTTTGTTAGCACTACCTGACTGTTGCCACACAAAGTTCTGGATTACACATTAGTATTATGCATATACATCTCACTCTGTTAATGTACCCACTCTGGTCACAGCTTGACAACATGGGAGTGTAGCTAGGACATACTTGAAATATTACTTTCCTAACAGTTTTGGGGGTTGCTACAGTGACAGGTGTGTTCTCATAGATGTTTGACAATCACTTGTATTACCTGTTTGCTGGCTAAACACCTGGGATCATCCCACAGACTTACCAAGGGGACAGGCAGCAGATATGGGCACATATACTGGGCATTCTGGCCTCATCTGTACAGTTGTGGGGTATGATTATGTATGCAGCCTAATTCCACTCCCAGGATTCAGACCGTGTCTGTGTCTGCTACAACTTAAACACTGTCCATCACAGTTGTGTCTGCTATATAGATATTGCTGTATATCTCCTATCTGCTTTCTGTCTCTTTAATCCCCTGTACCTTTGCATTCTGACCTTGTATTACAAAACTCTTATACAGATTTCTTAGACAGTTATATGTAGTAGGGCAGTGTGGGCGACAGTGATGTGTAATACCTCATTATTCAGAGCAACTGCATATCATTCTTGTATTTCTGGGCACAGTGCTGGTATCTGTCAGACCTGTGGGAGGAATGTTTATTAGCACTACCTGAATGTTCCCACACAGGGTACCAGATTCCACATTACTATTATGCACATACATCTCACTCTGTTACTGTACACACTCTGACCACAGCTTGACAAGATGGGGTGTAAATGGGACATACGTGGCTTCTTACATAAGGTATTGTGGAGTTGCTAGTGTGCCAGCTTTGTTCTCATAGATGTGTGTCAGTCAGTTGTATTTCTTGTTTGCTGCCTATATGTCTGGGATCATCCGACTAATTTCCCACGAGGACAGGTTGATAGGCAACAGATATGGACTACTTTACTGGACATTCTGGACCTATCTGTACAGTTGTGGGGTATGAATTTGTATGCAGACTACTACCACTGGAAGGATTTGAACAGTGGCTGTGTGTGCTAAAAAGCAACAGTTCACATCTCAGTTGCATATGCTATTCAGTTTTTTTTGTCTGCATTTTCCCTGTTTACTGTCTATGTGTCTCTCAGTTGTACTAAATGGCCTCTGGGGATTACACCTGTCATATACAGACATTCCTACACATTCATTTTATGGTGCACAGTGTGGGTAACAGAGTACTTACTACAACAGTACTATTATATGATTGCCAATATGCATTACCATATGATACCAGAATATACACATGCAGTCCAGCAGTTAGACCTGTTTTATCAGGTTATTACAATTTTATTGACATACAAACAATAGGAGACTCTTCCTGACATAATCTGTAGTGTATGCAGTACTTGTGTTGAACAATACAGGTTTTATACAGACAATTAATTTACTACTATGTTTAGTTTTATTTCTTATGACAGTAAATGTGTGAGTATTACTGACCTGCTTCGCATCGCAATTTCACCAGGCGACTGATGTGGGCCTCCTGGTTCGTGGCCCACTCCATTGCAGCTGTGAGGGATATAAAAGGAATATTTAGCCATACATATCCATGATATACCTGAGCTGGCAATTATTACACATATACTGGGGTGATACTTACACATGACTGGAACATCCCTTGCCACTCTAGCCTCTTGGAGCCACTCCTCCAAGAGGTTCCCCTTATGCCATTTCAGGTCAGCATAGTGGTGCCTGACCTGCTCACCAGTTCGGGGTATGCCAGTGGCACTGGTGAGGTCATGGGTGAGATGGTCCCAGGCCTCCGCCTTATATTGGGAGCCCTGGTACTGGCCTGCAGCAGTCTCTAATCATGGTCTTTGACAAGGAGGCTTGCCATGACCTTGGACTCCTGGATGCACCAGTGCTGCGCCCGAAAGCGCACACCTTCTCCCCTTACTGCCATAGTGCCTGCAAGGGGAAGCTACAACCAGTTATGAGATGCAGTCCTGCCTCTTGGGTTTAAGTAGGGCTGATTTCCTGCACTTTTCTGTGATTGGCCAGTTTTGAAAAGGCTAAGCTATGAGCAAACCTGCTTACCTACGGTTGGCATTGTTTAAAAGGGTATACTACTGGGCACAATGAGTTAGCTGACCTACACATTGCTTACACCTCCTAAGCTGCCTTGTGCAATGCTTAGCATTGCTTACATTAGAATTTGCATTATAATTCCTTTTTGGCATTGAGTTATTATTCATTACACCTTATGTGTATGCCTGGTGTCCATGATTAATGTGTACGTACACTCTATGGGGTCCTTGTGTTTTATTGGGGACTTCAACACTCTATTATAATTACACCTCACTTCTGGGCTTACTGCTGTACTCCAGTTCATATATTTATGTTATGTAGTGGGTTATGGAACATATGACTGTATACTGATTCCTTTCACAGGTTCAGTTTTGTTTTACTATGGTGAGGACTTGTTTGCTGATACCTCATTCTTATGCAGTTCTGTGATGGTTTGGTGGTTAACTACTGTGACTATGGTGTATAGGGGCCTGAGTTTGAGACCTACATGGCTGTTTATTTTGTTGATGGGCAGAACAAGGGCCATTGGATATAGAGTTGTTAAGGCACTTTTGAGCATTTGTAAGCGGGTTTGCGTGACAGTAAGCACTGCTAACCTGCTGTTACATCTCCTTACAGAGAGTTAGGTTTACAATTGCTTAACCAGTGTAGGCATTGCTTACTGCTGTGCAAATGGGCTTAAGCCTGCTTACTAGTGCTTAAATATGCTTACTACAGCTTATTTGTGCTTAAATCTGCTTACTAGTGCCTTATTCATAATGACACTGACATCTTACATGTGCATTTACTACAGTACTCCAGTTCATGAAAATATGTTATTTAGTTTGTTATGCAACATAAATATTACTCATAGCATGCTTTGCCATGGGAAATGGAATGTGCTGCAGTGGGACTCGAACCGGGAATGCCTACTCGTAAGGCGAATGCTCTGCCCACTACACTATTGCTATGCTGCTTCATTTGCATATATCTTCCTTGTTATCCTCTTCAGCCATTTAAGCTGCATTAACCATAGCTAAGCAATGGGCACACCCATACACTTATGGTCAGCTTTAATCAGATTTCTTCATTTTATTTATATATACTGTTACTGTTGTACACAAGGGGGACTGTTGGTGGGGATATGCGGTCACCTATGAGCGGTCTCACTCATTTCATTCCCCTTTCTGCTGTTCTTCATTGCGGGGGCGTGTATATTCCAAGCGCTCTGCTCTCAGACACGCCCCTTGCACTCTTACATGCTCTGTGTAAGCCTGGGAGCTCAGGCAGCACCCCTCATTACTATGCATGCCACGCTGCCATCCTGCTCCTAAACGGTTGCCTCCATGCAGGACTAAGCTAGTCCTGCATGGAGGAATAGTAAATCCGGGGGAGAGTGAGCTGGGGGGCATGGCCAAGATGTGCTCTGAGTAGCAGCAGTTGTCTTCAGCTCTGTCTCTTCAAAACTTTTATGACAGGATTTTTTGACAAAAACTATCCTAAAAACTAATTTGTTTTACATTAATAGATTATACTACTAAAGTTACTTTAGGATAGTATAAAGCATTTTACAAAATTTTACATTTTCCTGTCAAAATTACTTTGAATAATTACTTCACTCATCTTTAGACTTCAAAATGAGCTCTACTAAAATGAGCCATCAAGAAACATCACTTAAAAAGGAACTTCAAGCTCTACTTTCCAACATCCAGGACTTATCAGGGAAAATTAATAAAATGGACATAAAACTTGACAACTTTAAAGAGAAATGCACTAAATAAATGGATATTCTACATGAGGATTTTTTACAACAGAAAACACAAATTTCTGGTATTGAACAATCTCTTAATGACATGGACTACAGAATACAAGAATGAAAACACAACATAGAATTTTCACTGGAACAAAATACTTTGCTTCAAACAAAAGTGGATGAACTAGAAAACCAGTCCCACAGAAATAATATAAGAATATTTGGATTACCTGACAACACTGACGGCAACAACTTGGCAAACCTTTTAAACACCCGGCTTCATGAAGTCCTGGATCTCCCTGAAGCTTTATCATATGGCATAGAAAGAGCCCATAGATCCTTAGTGACATCTAAATCTGATAAGAACAATCCTTCTAAATATGTAATTGTGAGGTTTTGTCTTCACATGACAAAGAAATGATCCTCAAAACAGCGTGAGCTAAATCTCCCATTAAATTAAAAGACAGTATCATATGTTTTGACAATGATTATTCTCCTATGGTCATAGCTAAAATAAAACTCTTTCTGCCTTTAATTAAAGAACTTAAGAAAGTAAAATAAAAACCCAGTTGTTATTCCCAGCTAGACTGAAAAATTTTCTACAAGATGGTCGAAAAATATTCGAAGACTTAGATACTGCTCTTTCCTTTATCAGAACAAATAAAATTCTAGGCAAAATTGAAGACATGGAGGGTACAAATTCAACCTTAAAAAGATTAGCTGAAAATTGCTCTTGGAAATCATTGGAAAAGAAAAAGAAGCTAAAAAGGAACTATCATTTGACTCTTTATAAACCATTTGAGCTGTCTTTTGAATTATTTATTTAAAACTAATACTAACCTTCTTAATGAAGTAATATGTGATTCCGAACTCAGGTGAGCATTCTGTATTATTTAGCTTTTAAATGATGTATGCTACTTTATTCAAAAGAAAAACATTTGTAACATAAGAAGGGAAGGGATGGTATTTCTTAACTTGATTTTGTTAACTTATTATAAATAACACTTTAATTTATATAGAGTCCAAACTGCAAATTTAATGTGATTGTGCATGAAGGGTTGTTTATTCTAGTTATTAGTATTTCAGACTGTTTTTATGTAAATGCCAGTGGTTTTGTAGCAAATGGACTTTCTCCGTACTTGCTTTGGTGGCTCGAGACTTCTCTATTTTCAAAATGTTTAAAATAACTCACAGTTTCCTGCTTCAGATTCTGTTTTCTTCTCTTTTTTGCTTTGAGCTCGTGAGGATATATCACAAGCTATAGGAAGACTGTTTTGCTTTTCTGAGGATTCATCTGTATGCGACTTGTCACATATTGAACTCTGAACTCTAATTTGAGGTCACACATACAGGAAAGAAATTTGCAACGCCAAAGAGAGCATAAAGAAGAGATTTACCTTCATTTTAATAGATGTAAACATCCAGAACACTCAGAAAGACCTATTACACCATACAACTATGGAATGTGAGTTGTCTGTGTGTATAAATAACACCTAGAAAATTTCTTATATTACTACTTACACATGATATGGGTTGGAGACAGTGGCATTGACAAAAAGGCAGGAGTCAGAGCTTGACGTGGCAGAGTTGAAGATGTTAAGATTTGCACTGGGTGTGATGAGGATGGACACGATTAGGAATAAGTATATGAGAGGGTCAGCCCAGGTTGGAAGGTTTGGAGACAAAGCCAGAGAGGCAAGATTACGTTGGTTTGGACATGTGCTGAGAAGGGATGCAGAGTATATTTGGAAAAAGATGCTAAGGATGAAGCTGCCAGGTAACAGGAAAAGAGGAAGGCCTAAGATAAGGTTTATGGATGTGGTGAGAGAGGACAGGCAGAGTCCCTCATTGACTCTCTTCAAGAGGAATCTTGATGAGTGGATGGGAGATCGTATGTTTACCCCGGGTATCACTTCTGTGTCACTGTTAGACAGAGGCATAGTATACTAACCTCGAAAAAGGGCATAGCAAAATAAATTTAAAATGGGTGGTGAAAGCCAAACACATTCTGGCTAGGCTTATAAATGCCCTAGGGCAGATAGCCTAGTATGAATCTATGAACCTATGAACATGCAAGCGATTGGTGTGACACAGCAAGATGCAGAGGATAGGAAGAAATGGAAACAGTTGATCTGCTGTGGAGACCCCTAACGGGAGCAGCTGAAAGAAGATGAAGAAGACTACTTACACATGAAAGGAAGAGAAAACTTGAAAGTTTATTGGCGTTCTTGTTTACAACATAACCTGTGGATTATAAAGAACTTTGCACACATCTATCTGAATCCAGGAGTTTAAAGGCGCTGGACCTGCAAGGGTGGTTTTTTCACCAGTTTGTTTTTTGTTTTTTGAATTTTTAGAAGATTGTGGCCATATGTCACACACCTCACCCACAAAGCCCCTTCTGTATGTTGTCCACAACACTCTGAGTCAGCTATTGCTCTTAAGTCCTAGTCATTCACATACTTCAATAGGCAGATGCCTTCTGTTAGTCTGTGTGGTATAAACTACAATGAGGGGGAGTACAATGAATTAACCCTGTCTTACAGTAGCTGGCACTGGTGTGATGTGCATGTATTATTCAGACACCTTCTGTAGTGTTGGTTCTGCCAGCAGTCCCATTGCAAAACACTCCTGTGACATAGTAATGTACATCTAGTATACTGAGTGTAGGTGGAACACAGTATGGGTGATGATGTCCTATGACCTGACAAGGTTACAATATGCAGTGTGAAATCAACCTTACTGTCATCTACATCTGTACTGCTGACATCAAATAAGTTGATCAAGGTTCATGGCCTTTCAGACCAGACACAGCAGGGTAGTAGTGCAGTACTACCCATTATTAGTGGTATCTCCCCCTTTGTGGGTTGTGATAACTGTTGGTGTGCACCATTCAGTGTGTACACAGCCTGACATGAAGCTATGTTTTACGTGATGTGTATGTAGAGAGCAACTTGTTTTCCCATATGTGTAAGATACAACCTGGGATGTGGACAGGTCCCATGCAGCCTGAGTGCAGCTTGTACCTGCATAGTTGTGGTTACAGGGGCTCTGTAGTGTACATGGATGTATGATTGTGTACCTGTTGCGGGGGGGACAGTGTTTTTATGTTATCCAAGACCACATCTGGATTGCTTATTCATGCTCAGCACTTGTTCAGAACTTGTAAGCACTACATAAGCTACTAATTACTATAGCACTCAATCGTCCTCATTACCTAGAGGTAAACAGTTTTTGTACGTACTTTTCTCAGTTGCTTAGAGTAAAACAGCTCTTGTACTCACTTTCATCATTTATCTAGGGGTAAATAGTTTTATATTCAGGCATGTCCAAGGGTCAGCTCCCAGTGTTCTCTCCTGTCTATCTGATGAATCTGGACATCTTGAGGCAATGTAGAAATTGCCTCATGTACACAGACAACCCTCTCTGCCTACCATCTAACACTACAACCTGTGAGAGATGCACTTATCTAGCCAAACTGGAGGTAAAGCTCTCTCCAAAACAAGACTGAGCTTGACAGTCATGTGGAGAAGGTAAACATTTGCACCACACAACACTCATCACATAGTCTCACTAAATCTACACCACCATAATCCACACATTGTAACACAAAAACATTCATGGAGGCTCTCAATAATAATCTGTCCAAGCAACAGAGACCTCCAAAGTGGAAAAGTAAGCAGCCTCCATCCCCCAACACAACCCCAGTGGCACATAGCCCACAGACTCAGTTTGCCACTCAACCACAGCCAATAAGGCAAAACAACGTACCTAACACACAAGTCATAGGTGACTCTATAGTCAGGCACACTGATGTCCCACCCACCAGACTAAACAAGGAGAAGGTTACTGCCAGTTGCCTGTCGGGTACCAGAATCCACCACATAACCCATGCACTCTGGTCACTCCACAAAAAGTACAAATATGACTCTGTCATTGTCCATGTTGGTGTGAATGACCTGAGATGTACCTCCTTGGACTACATGAAAAGAGACATGGAAGAGCTCTCCGATCTTGTAGCCCAGGCAGGTATGACCCTAGCCCTGAGTAGCATTCTGCCATTGCCCAGAATGATACCGCAGTATGAGAACAAAATGGCTGACTTCAACAATTGGCTAAGCTTCTGGTGTCATTCTAAGGGGATCCAGTATCTGTCTGCTTGGGATGACATGGTCGACAGACCAAGATGCTTTGCCACAGATGGCCTGCACCTGTCGCCCATGGGATTCCGGATACTGGCTAAGGCTCTTGCTGCCCCTATAGTGCCTTCTTTAGGCAAGGTTCAAATAACATAAACACCACCATAACAGGAACAGGCAAGCACAAACTGAGGGTAATGCTACTCAATGCTGGAAGTCTAAATCTCAAAATGCACTCACTCGAGGCACTCCTTGTAATGGAGAACATCGATATCTGTGCAGTGACCAAGACCTGATTCAAGGCTCCAGAGAGCACCCCTGCACTACCAGGCTATAACTCATACCACACTTTTCGGCCATGTAACCTGGACCGAAACACCCAAGGTGGAGGTGTGTCCATATTCATTAAGGATATCCACCCCTCCAGGCTAGTTGCGTAACACAATGCATCCGAGGTTATCCAAGTGCTACTACCTCTGGGCTAAACTCCAATCAAAATCGTAGCTTGCTACAGATCCCCCACCATGCCCCAAGATTCCCACTCCTCTTTTCTTGATGTACTGGAAATTATTAGGGTTCAACCAAACACCCTACTAATGGGCGACTTCAACTTCCCCACCATTAACTGGGAAAACTACTCATGTACCAACTCCTTAGCTCAACGCTTTCTGGAATTCATAAACTCCAATGCCCTGGATCAACTTATCCACACCCCCACCAGGGGCAACAATATCCTAGACCTATGCATTACCAACATGAGTGACTGGTGTTCCGCACCTGAAATCAACTCCTCATTGGTCCGATCCGACCATAAACTAAACACCCTTGATATCCACATCCCACCCCCATTAAGGAAACCACAGTATAATATTTCTACAAAGCCAACTTCATGCTTCTTAAGACAGAATTGGTGAAATTCATGACACCCATGCAGATGGACAATACAGTTACAACTGCTGAATCCTACACAAATGCACTCTATAAGCACTTACACAAGTGCATGTATTGTGCTATCCCAAACAGAACCAAGATGCTATTCTCCAAAATAAGGAAACCAATCTGGTGGTCCCCTGCCATAAACAAACTGTACAACAGAAGGAAGAAATTGTTGCAAAAGAAAGTACAATCCCATAAGTGCATGAGCTCCCTGGTCAGCCTCAGTAAGAAGCTGAGATCCCTTATAAGATCCTCCAAAGCTAGCTACAATAACAAAACCACCACTAATTCCAATGACAACCATAAAGCATTCTATAGCTATGTCAAATATCTCGATGGCAACACCCAGATCTGCTCTGAGGTACAGCACAAAGGCACAAACATTACAGAACCAACTTATATTGCCAACATCCTGGCAGATAGGTTCAGTGCTACCTTTCCCCCCTCTCACCCCCTAAAGGGCTCATATCTATACAGGAAGAATGCAGAGTCCCTGTAATCACAACTACGCAGGTAAAAGCTGCACTCTCTAAAGCCAATATCACAGCATCCATGGGACTGGACAACATCACAGGCTGCGTTTTACAAGAACTTCAGAACAAACTGGCTCCCCACTTATGCACCATGTTCAATAATAGCCTTGCATCAGGCTTTGTGCCCCCTGAATGGTACACAGCAACAGTTTTCCCACTCCACAAAGGTGGCGCCACAACGGACCACAGGACCTATTGCTCTATAAGCCTAACTAGCCTGGTCTGCAAGACTATGGAGCACATCATCATGGATCTCATTC
The DNA here is from genome assembly GCF_019279795.1 of Protopterus annectens. Taxonomy (NCBI): domain Eukaryota; kingdom Metazoa; phylum Chordata; order Ceratodontiformes; family Protopteridae; genus Protopterus; species Protopterus annectens. The sequence continues at coordinate 1,528,236,090 of NC_056743.1, read as the reverse complement.
ACAGAGACATTAGGTACCTCCAAACCTTTGACCCCACCCAGTTTGACTTTGTTAAGGGAAGAACATGCCTCCTAAACCTGGTGGACTTCTTTGAGACAGTTACCAAGGCATTAGATGAGGGTAAGGAGGTCCACACAGCCTACCTTGATCTCTCAAAGGCTTTCAACACCATTCCCCATTCTGGTATTATCAACATATGCATCCACCTGAACATTAACCCCTACTTCATGAGATGGTTTGCAAAGTGGCACACGGACAGAACCCACACAGTGGGAGTTGAATACTCTAGGTCTGACTGTAAACCAGTTACAAGTAGCGTCCCCCAGGGCTCAGTCCTAGGACCCCTCATGTTCGGTATATACTTCTCTGAGGTACAGGCAAGCACAGGAGGACTTTGGCTGAAAAGGTTTGCAGACGACTGCAAATTAGGGGCCATAATTGGATCCCCAGCTGATACAGACACCCTCCAGAAGGGTTGCACTGAGACGGATACCTGGTGTCAATATCATGGCCTCAAGCTGAATGCCAAAATGTGCATAGTCATCCCCTTTTGATAAAACTAATTACCTGCAGACTACCACATAGGTGCTAGTCCCCTACATACAGAAAAGGTAATAAGGGATCTGGGAACCCAAGTAGATAGCAATCTGTCCTTGGATAACCATAATGCCAAGGTGGTTAGAATATCCTTCTACGTGGCCCCCATAATCTCAAATGGGTTCGTATCCAGAACAAAGGAGGCAATTGTTCCTCTCTACTCATGACTTATTAGACCCATTAAAGGATACAACACCCCATTTGGGATGTACCTTACAAGACAACTGCAACAGCTTGACAGACCACAACAGTACCACACCAAGAGGATTACTGACCTCAAACAGATGACCTATGCAGCCCAACTAAAGAAACTCCAGCTGTACTCAGTTGCATACCGCATACTGAGAGGTGATCGCTGATTGACATACAAAGCCCATGTCCAACCCAGTAACCCACCTAAACAAAAGCCCCTGAGAGCCACATGCTCTAGGGATATACACCTAACCACAACAGTAACTAGGACATGCTGGAGTGATAGATTCCTGACCCAGAGACTCCCCATGCTTTGGAACATGATTCCAATGTACATCAGGCAGGGCCCCTCACTAGCACTCTTCAAGAGAAACCTTGACGGGTGGATGGGAGACAGACATGTACCCCGGGGATCAGTGCAGTGGCTTTGCTGGACAGAGGCACAGGGAATTAATGGCTCTGTTGTTCAGAGGTACAGGGAACTAACCTAAGGGGGTGGCAGGAGCCAACACACTCTAGCTAGGCTTATAAATACCCTTGGGCAGACAGCCTAGTACCTACCTTTGAACTTATTACATGTCTTATGTACATGGATAGTTAACTAGCTCTTCCATTTACTTTGTTATCATGCTGATAAACTGTCGGGTGACTACAAGTCATATGTATCCTGTTATTGTGTATGCCTAACATAACAGTAATGCTATGTAAAATGTAATACATATCTGCCTACAATACTGTACATTACACAGTTATTGGCACAATATCCCACAATGCAAATCATAATTGCACAGTAGGCCACCTTCGACATGTTATTCTCAGTAATACACCCATACATATGCCTACTGTTACAATATATCAACATATACTATCCCCTGTTATGGCACGTACTTGTTGGACCAACCCTGCCACTGACAGCAGCTGGAGAAGGGATTGTTGGGTTCAAAGCCCTTACATAGCATCCCTTGTGGTGTATGCAGTGTTTGCTTTGTGACCTACAGCAGTACACACACATAAATACTACAAGCATTACTATGCTCAACAATACATCACTACTAATTAACTGTTTCCACTATATGCATTGCGTACACTTTAATTATTACAGAACAGGTACTACATACACAGACATACTGAGTGTTCTACATACCTTATTAGTAACCCGAGGTGTCGTTGACTGTTATTTCAATCCTTTTCAGTTTGTGTTTCAATCTTCTTTGTAATGTTCTGTTGGTATATTAAGATGGTTTGAATGTGTGACAAGCCATCCTTTTATAGTTAAATATCAGTAACATGTGCTATCCTGACCACCAATTGGTGTTCCAAAGTAATTACATGCACATCAGCTGTGCAGCTACTCCATTAGCCAATACCATGGCAACAGTGGTGTATAACTGAGTACTCCACTTGGGCGTTGTCCCTTTGCCTTACTTTTGAGGAAGACGGCCTGGATGTGTTGTTTGTGATGTATTGCAACAGCTATATGGAGACAGACAGAGATATATTAGCTTCATGACTCCCGTGGATTGTGTGTAATGGCTAGAAGATGTTGTTCTACATGTGAGTACAGCTCCCCTGGCCGTGAAGACAGCTGAACCGACGACGCCGAATCCTCTCCCAAGAGAAGCGAAGAAGAAGACCGGCCTGAATCGCGGGTTGTCGGTGTGTGGTGGTTTTATTATGTCAGGTAGAACCGTGAGTACAGCTGTTATATTTCAGAACATTGCTACCTATGCAGGGTTTGTTTGTACCTGATACTTCTGCAGATATTTCAGTCTGGCAAGGATGTTTGGGCAGCTCAAGGCTGTATGGCTATGCATGAAATGTTAGGTGGTTTACAGTGTGCTCACCAGACATCTTTGGTTTGGTGTACATGTGTATCATACTGTGCTGTTAATCAGTAATTGGTAACAATTCCTGGTGTGCACACACCCCTCTGAAATGGGATTAGTGCAAACAAACCCTGTAACATCAGCAGTTGTTCCATTGTATAACAGCAACTATTTCACATAGGGCCATGTTAGAGAGTCTCTGACAAGGTATGTTGAGGCTTCTGCAGATGTCGTACAGTGAGTGAATGATTTGTGATGTTATTGCAGTTTGTATTGTAATTGGTTTGGTTGTGGGGGAGATGTTGGTGGGTGTGCATAGCAGATGCAGGTGTGTAGGAACTGCTTTTATACATGATCAATATGTGTGAGGGTTCCTTCCCTATTTGAACACCTATCCTTCAGTGGACTAATACTATGGTAATTGCAGGCTGATTCATTAAGGCACTGTTAATTGGTTCCTGTATAGCATGCAGGTGATGTTAGTCCTTGAATCCTTTCGGCAATGCAGCAGAATGTAATAAAGTGTTGCTACATGAAAGCTGTCTGTGTATTTCTGTCATAGGTATTTACAGTCATTGGAGTTGTGTTGGTGACTGACCCTCTTTGGCTAGGGTTGCCACCTTTTCAAATGGATATAGTGGGACATTTTCAGGACACACATCAGATTTTACAGGCTGACACAAACCCACTGCCAGTACAAAGGATAGAACTTTCCTTTTTTGCCTAAATATAAGCTTATTCTTGTAGCAGTTTAGTTGCTTATCCTGTTTCTTGTAACATGTAGGTATTTTAGATACAGAAATAACTATTTTATGCAACTTACAAACAAAAAACAAAGATCACCAGGTCGCCAGACCAACAACTTAATAAAATAAAGCGATGACCAAGAAGGTAAAACAATAAGATCTGAGGAAGTAAGATAAATAAAAATGTATTGTGTGACATTAATGTAGGTTGTGCTTTGTGTTCATTAAATTCTGATTTGTTTTGCTAGTACCGCTCTGTGCTTCATTGTTTTACCTTCTTGGTCATCGCTTTATTTTTTATTTTATGCAACTATTACATTACATATGGGACATAATTATGTCCTATAATCTCAGGACATTTGCCATTTTTAATATTTTTGGTCAGGACACAACTGCCCAAAGAGGGACTGTCCCTCAAAAAGTGGGATAGGTGGTAACCCTATCTTTGGCTCATGTCCATAGCACATATTTGTAATAGTGTATAGGCATATACTCTCCATATTCTTTGTTCATAAAGTTTGGTCGTGGCAGAATTTGTGATTGCTATGGTCCATGTTATACTCATATATGAACATTTCAACCGCTGTATACGGGATACCTATGGAATCCTGAACGCACACAATTCCGAAGCCCACAGTACCAGGCCCAGACTCCCATACCCCACATTACCAAACACTCAAACTGTCGACAGTCAAACTAGCGAAAGTAATGCAAACACGGAACACGCACATGCACGCACAGACACACTGCTACCCACCATATCCAAACAACCCATCCTACACTATGTATGAGCAGGTGGGCAAGCCCCCCTACACCCCCCATGTGGGTGGCTGCACCCACCACACCCCCCTACTGTAATATTCTACCTCCGAGATTGCACAAACAGACGCACAAAGCACACCCACACCCACACATAACAGTCCCCCAGGAACACACACCACACTCAGAACACACACTTACACACACTACAGCCCTCAGAAACACACTTACACACAGTAACCTACCTGAACCGCAACACCAGAAGCACTAACTAAATGTCCCTTAACATCGGGATTTTAAACCACGCACTTCTGGTGTTTCGGTACTGTGGTCTTTCAGTCTTTAAGCCTCGTGATTACGCGGGTCGGTATGTCAAGCATTCGGCATTTGGTAGTTATCCCATTTATATGTACCTCCATGGTTGTGTAGATGTTGTTAACCTATCTATATATCTACATATATATGTAAATCCCCATATATCGACATATATATATATATCTCTCTCTCCCTCTCTCTCTCTCTCTCTGTCTATATATATATATATATATATATGTTGATTCATATATATATATATATATATATATATATATATATATATATATATATATATATATAGCATACTCCTTTCATAATACACAACTGCCATTGGTACATCTCAGGTGGGTTAGTGGTAGGTTATTGTGAAGATTAAGTACATGGTTGCGTGTTCTAATCCTGGCAGTGGTCATTTTACCTCTCAGAGCAGGCACTGGTAGTGCAAAGGTGATTATCACACATTTCAGCGGTTGTGTGTTCCAAATGTTTATTTTTCTGTGGAATACTACCTATATATGCAAGTTGTGGTTAAGGTATACTATGTAACATATAAATCATCTCTGACTTTATTGGGATTTGAACCAGGACTGCACAGATATTATGCAAATGCTGTAGCCATTACACTATTGACATTAACATTCCTTCTGCCTATTTCCTATGTCCATGAATCCTATATGTAAGCTTGGCTACACAACAGGCGGAGCCACCCACACCCAGTGAGCTTCTCAAAATACCGACATAACACATGAATTGAGAGACTATACATTAACATCATAACTACATTTGGCATAGCCCCTCACTTACACACTTCAGGGGAAACCTTGATGTGTATACAGTATATACACCCCTGGGATCATGTGTCCCAGAAACATACAGCCAGGGTGTGGGGGAGCCATTCCAGTTTTATAGCTGCAAAACCTGTAGGGGAAATTGAATGCTGTTTGGTTGTCATGTTAACATGCCCTTTTGAGATCACTATGTACCCCTATCACCCTACAGCACCACAGTCTTCAACAGCTTCCAGCAACTCTGCCTGGAATCACTTCATTGGCTGTACTTGACAGAGGCTCAGTTACTTCATCAATGGTGGAGGTAAAGCCACCACACTGTAGCTATGCTTCTAAATGCCCTTAGGCAGATAGCCTACTACCTATCTGTGAACCTCTATAGTGCAGGCCATCTCCAACATCATATGTGATTATACAGAGTTTTCTGATCATAATATACAGTGTAAAATCACCATGTAGTCAGACAAAAGTTAAGTACAGCAATAGCATACAGACTACTGATACATAATCACTCCAAAAGCCTATCTTGGAAGCTAGTGGACTTGTATAGGTTTCAGGCTTTGTATTGCTTACCAGTAGGTTACCTACAGGAAAGATGGGACACAAGCACAGATGGGATACATGCCTGCAACAGTGCCATACCAACTTGCATGTGTCAGCCTAAGGCTTTGGAATGCTGGGCAAGAGTATTGGCGCCCCCATAGTGCCATTTTTAGGCAGGTCTCAGAGGTGAATCTCACCTCCGTGAACTGCACAATAGCAAAACCAATGAGGATTAGGCTACTCAACACCAGGGGTAGTACTCATAACATGCATGCACTCACAGCACCCCTCAGTATGGACAACATCTACATCTGTTCTGTGACGGGGACCTGTATAAGGTTCCTGTGAGCACACCAGCACAACCAGACTCAAACCCATAACACACATTTCAGCCATTGAACATGGACTGGCACAGACTTGGAGGGGTGTATCCATATTCATCGGGGATACCTACACTTCCAAGTTAGTGGGGCAGCATGATACCTCTGTGATCATCCATGTGCAGCTAACATCAGCCACAACTGCAAAGCAAACTGTGAGCTGCTACAGATAACCCTCCATGACCCAGGAGCACCACTACAACTATCTGGAGACAGTGGTAAACATGACAGTCCTACCAGACACCCTGTTATTGGTCATTGTTGGCTACCCTACACTTAACTGGATAACCTACTCGAGTATTCACTTCCAAGCGCAGCACTTCCTGGGATTTATCACCTCATATGGCCTGTATCAGTTGTTAGATGGACTAACAAGAGGTGAAAACATACTAGAAGTGGTAATCACTGACATGTTCAACAGGTGCACTACAGCAGAGGTAAACCGGTCACTGTTTAGATCTCACCACGAACTATTCACTGTGAATACCTTTCCTACAGCTAAATTCACAGTACTAATGACAGAGGTGGGAGGGTTCACAGCCCCCATGCTCAGGGATGACACTGCACAAGATACAGACAGAATTACGAATGCACTCTATAAGCACCTACAAAAATGTATGGGTCGTGCCATCAATGGTAAACCAGGACTCGCTACTCCTACACAAGGACACCAGTCTGCTGAACCCATGCATTATACAGGCTATACAACAGAAGTAGGATAGCAGTCCAGAACAACAGCAAATCCCAAGACATGCAGACTTCCGTGACCAGTATTAGCAAGATACTTATGTTACTCGTGTAATCATCCAAGGCTGACATCCACAGGTAAATAGGCATGGATTCAGAATATGACCACAAAGGCTTCTTTGGCTATGTCAAGGATGTAAGCAGTAACACACAGATTTGCACTGTGCTGGTGCAATATTGCACTGAATATACTGACTCTACTGATATCACCAACACACTTGATGATACATTCGGAGCAAGCTTCACCCCCTACTGGCCTACAACAATACCCAAAATGTACAGTATCCCAGACATCTGAGATATGCAGGTGGTAATGGCCCTTTCAAATGGCATGACAGAGCATCAATGGAGGCAGATGGTGTCCCAGACTGCATCCTGCAGACACTAGAAGACAAAGTGACCCCCCGTCTAATATAGCAATTCACCATCAGCCTCTACACAGGCTACATGGCCATTCACTGGTGCATGGCAACAGCTATTCCACTCCACCAAGGTGGTGACATAACTGACCATGGTAACTACCACCCCATAAGCCTGAGTAACCTGATCTGCATGGCTATGGAGTGCATCCTCATGGCACTCATTAACATAGACAATGCTAACCTCCAGACACTTGACCCAACCCAGGTCAGCTTGATTGAGTGCAGATCATGCCTACTGAACCTGTTTGACATCTTACAGTCACCTGGACTTTAGGTGTGGGGTGTGGTAGTTCACACATACTACCTGGAGCTCACCAAGGGTTTTGACACCATTCCCCACTCGGGTATTATTTCTACACTCACCAGCCAGTACATACACCCATGCATCACAGGTTGGTTTGCCAACAGGCTTACACACAGAACCCACATGGTAAGCCTAGCAGCCTCCAGGTCCAACTCTTGACCAGTCACAACTGGTGGCCCACAGGACTAAGTCCTGGGACCCCTACTGTTTGCCATATACTTCTCAGAGTTACAGGCTAACACAGGTGGACTATTTGCTGGCCAACAAAGCTGTTTCCAAGTCAGGCTTAATGGATATGCTCCACCTATGGGAATCTGTGTCACAGTGAGCCACACACTGTAATGAGCTACACCTTGCCACAACCATAACTGGAAGATGCTGGAGTGACAGACTCCTGTCACAGGTACTCCCCATGATTTGGAACTACATCCTTGATTACATTATATGGAGCCCCTCACTAACGCTCCAGGGAATCCTTGCAGAGCGGGTGGGGAACAGTGGATACACCCCAGGGATCCAGCAATTGGCTCTGCTCCACAGAGGGACAGTTAGTTAATCAATGGGGTGGCAACAGCAGACACATTTTGGCTATGCTTATGAATGGCCTCGGGCAGTTAGGCATGTACCTACCTATGTACCTATGAACCTATACATGCAGTATCGACTCATGCTGATGGCTTAATTTACTGTTCAGGTATTGACTTACCTTGTGCCAATGGCAGTTGTGTGTACAATAGTTGAGGGCTGCCTATGTAGGATGCACACAGTAGACCACCTATACATGACAATTTACAGGTGGTCGTGTGTGTGTGCCATCCATATTTGCTGTGTGTGCAGGTGGAGAAGGGTGTCAGTCCATAGGTGTCTACACTGTCAGTGTGTGTGCTATACATTCCCTCTTTGCCAAGGCATGGGCATACTGGGCACACCTCCGTCTGCCTACTGGGGCTGGCACAGGGTGTTCGTGGTCTGAGTCCCTCTGTGCCTGTGGGGCCCTTGGCAATGGTGGTGGGCTATGAAGGCCTTCACCATTCTGTCCCTGCTGCAGCTGTTTCTGCAGGATCATATTGTGTAGCATGGCACATACTATGAAAATGTGGGCACACATAGGTTCATAGGTAGGTACTAGGCTAACGGCCCTAGGGCCCATACAAGCCTAGCCAAAAAATCTACCCTGGCTTTCGCCACCCAAGAAAATTATTTTCCTGTGTCCCTGTTGAGCAGAGCCACAGAAGTGATCCCGGGGTGAATTTCCCATTTCCCATCCAATTATCAAGATTTTTCTTGAAGAATGCTAATGAGGAGCTCTGTTTGACATAGATAGATAGTCTGTTCCAGAGTATGGGAAGTCTCTGGGACAGGAATCTATCCCTCCAGCATGTTCTATTTATTGTGGTGACAAGGTTTAGGTCCCTAGAGCGTGTAGCTCAGCGGGATTGAGATTTCTTTAAGTACATGCCTGGAGAGTACTGCAAGGCTCCACCAGATATGCCCAAGCATCGGAGCCGTAATTTCAGCAACCCAAACACACGCTCTATAATGATTCTGGATTCTGCGTGTGCCTCATTATGATGTTCTTGCATGGGTATGTGTGCATTTGTGATGGGAGTCATCATCCATGGTTCCAGTGCAAAGCCAGCATCCCCCACCAGGTGGCCTTATGGGATGTCCCCCCAGCAAATACCTGATACAGCTGTGAGGCATGCCAGATGTGGGAGTCTTGATAGCTTCCAGGGCTGCCAGCACACACATCCATGATAATGCCCTGGGCATTGCTCACAACCTGGCAGTTGATGGAAGGGTATCCCTTGCAGTTTATGTAGCACCTACCCTGCTCACCAGGTGGTGTCTTGATGTGTATGTGCATGCAGTCTATTGCACCTAGTACCTCCAGGTAGTCTGCCATACAGTGGAAGAGATGCATATTGCTGACCAACTCCTCCTGCATTCGGGGGAAGTATATGTGCTCATTGGCATGTGGTAACATGGCATGCAGGAACTGGTGGAGTACCCTGGATGCTGATGCCTGTGAAATCCCCATGATATCTCCAGTTGGCCTTTGAAAGGTACCTGTGGATAGTATTCTCAATCTTACACATACCTGGGATAGGTTCCCCTCTGTTATTTCTGGCTCTGAGGCATGGCCGGCACAGCTCAACAAGTTGCTATAAGGTGTCCCTGTCCACCCTGTAATGCTCTACTATCTCCAGATCATGTAGCCTCTGGCAGGTTACCCTGGGTCTGAACACTCTTCTCCTCCTCCGGTGCCTGAGATGGTTGTCAGCATCATCCTCCACACCAACGTCAGCCTCCAACACATGCTGGTGAATCAAAGCTATGGCAGCCCCTAACATGTACATATTAAAATGTCCCTGTCTGTATACATCAGTGGTGTAGAGTGTCTGGGAATTCACAAGTATGTGTGAGGTTCTTTCACACTTTATACTATTGTGCAATGGATGCTGCTGGTGTAATTGGGTGTGTATGTGCAATTCTAGCTGCAGGGTATCTTAATTATGGGTTTTACAGCAGGTACTGCTATTGTGGGGCCTTTGGCATTGAATTACGCTTGGCTGCCGTGATTCATCTATTGCCCTTTACTTCACTTTTCAGCCCGATTCCCCTCACATTGTCAGGCATGCATCTAGCTGCCGGCTTTCTTGTTTTGTACTTTCCCAAGCCAGGATTGTGTAGCGAAATGTGTTATTTAACTGATCTACTGCAAGTTTGCTTTGTTCTGCTGTGACAGTTCTCTTTTCTTTGCAGTACAGCACCTCCCCTTTCCTGTTCTGCAGGTAACTGCTAGCAGCCTTGTTAGCTGTTGTCAATGGCCCACTGTGAGTTCCTAGGTGTTAATTACTCATTTGTACTCCAATTACCATGCTGTAGCATTTCCTTATTATCTTCCCGTATCCTTCCTGTTTCAGTTGTGGTGCGCGCTGTGCACAGCCGTTTACCAGGTTTCGAGCGTGTTTTCATCCACCTTTACATGCACTTTCAGTTACCTTGTGTGCTCTCAGCTAAACAAAGCTATGGCTACTTCCACACCCCTATCCTGCGGCTTTGCTTAGCAACAGGCAACCCGGATTAGCAATGCTCCAATGTGCTAAGGTGGTGCACCCCCTCTCTTGATGTCATCTTTATCTCCAGGCCACACCTCGGTGTTGTACTGCTACGCTGTGAGGTACATCCTTACGCCGGTGGGGATTTTGTGATTCAGTATTACTTGTTTCATTTGCATGGCATTGACTACTAATTCCTAGTTACCACGCAGAACACTGTCACAGACCCTTAGCAACCCTTGCGCATTGGTTGTAGTGTCGCATGTGTGCCATTGACTATTATGGGGAATTCATGAAATGTGTTACATTGCAGTTTTATTACATATAAATATATTTTCATTGTGATCCCGTTTGCACACCGATGCACTGCGATTTTGCTTTGCGTTAGTGTGGCCATGACATTAAATGTACTTTTTTATGTGTTGTGCATGTTTTTTTATGCCAATGGCTATATATTTAAGCATTGACATATATTAACATTATAATACATGAGTTTGGTCTACTGTCATGGTTCCAATTTTAAGTCTGAAAAAATGTAAACCGTTTTGTTGGTTTACATTTCTGCATGCTTACGCTACTCCTGCACCACCTCATGAATCGCTATATACCTTCATTTGCATGCTACACTGCTGCACATGGGGTAATTAGCATACACGCGCGGGGAGCTACGCAGCTGTGGCATACGCTGGTAGTGCACATGGAAACAGCTCGTAATTTGGCGTTAGATCGCCGACGCTACGCCTGCGCCTGGCACAAGCTTCATGAATCCTGGGGTGAATCTTTTATATATATATATATATATATATATATATATATATATATATATATGGTTTACCTTCAAAATGTTAAATGCTAAATGGTTGAAAATTAATTGGTGAATGCACTATACTGAATGATCAAACTGTTAAAATAAAATTGGTCTAAACTCACAAAGTCAAAATTATCGAATTTGCCCATTTCTGCACTCTAGTGCGATATCGGAGTTGGTATATTTAAGTAGGGGGTATGAGGGGGGCACAGCCCCCCACATGGGGGGGTTCAGGAGGGTGTAGCCCCCTCCTGCAAAATAGTAGAGGTGATCTCATTGCTTTTTCAATTAAATGATTTTAGACATTTTGGTCATTCAATGTTTTGGTTTTAGATGTTATTTTTCAACCAAATGAACATTAGACATTATGTCATTCAACATTTTGAAGGTAAACCTATATATATATATATATATATATATATATATATATATATATATATATATATATATATATATATATATATATATATATATATATATATATATGTATATATATATGTGTGTGTGTGTGTGTGTATGCAGAGAGAAAGATAAATATAGACAGATATACATACAAATATATACGTGTGTGTGTGTGTGTGTGTGTGTGTGTGTGTGTGTGTGTGTGTGTGTGTATGTGTGTATGTGTATAGTTTGGGTGTGTGTGTATATGTGTGTGTGTGTGTGTATATATATATATATATATATATATATATATATATATATATATATATATATATAAATATAAATAATTCCAATGCGAAGAAAGGAAGAAAGAGTTTGTAGCAATAGATAATAATCCAGCTAACCATGCTTTTAAGAGATTAGTGAGTCAGCTGTAGAACTGGATATTGAAGTGCTGGTAATATAATCTGTCCGTGTCTGGAGGAAACAGTAAGTAGGCAGTGTCCTCATAGACAGTGCCTTCATTGGCATTGTCCTCATTCTCTATTCAATGTCTGCACCGTGGTCAAGATGAGGCCAATGAAACAAGACAAGAAAATTCATGAAGCAGTGTACAATTGTCAACAGAAGTCAGGAGCAAGGGAAAAGTAAATCTGCTTCCAAAATGGTGGGGAATCCTCCCAATGCTATTTGATCTTACTAATATTAAAGATATGACTTTGGTATAAGCAAAACTTTATGTACCAGAAGTAGCTGTCTGAAACTGCAGTGATGTGTTCATTTGGGAAACGATCAAATTGTCAATGTGATATACACAAACAGACCCCCCCCACCCCCCTACCCCCCCCCACACACACACACACCACACAGAATGAACATGTGCATCTAATGACGTGTGAACCAACAGTAGTGTTTACTCAATGAAAGGACAAGTTAACTGGGTACTGCTGAAAATTAATATTTTTTCTGGTATCTGCAAGGGGAAAGGGACAGAGGCAAGGAAGAAATTTCAGCTGGAAGTTAAAGCAAGTCTTTCCTTAAAGTTCTGCCACATTTTAAACCTCATTCCTCATTTGTAATGTTTGACTGAAAAAGATTGTGTACATTATAAGTGATGTATAATGTTTGCAGCTGGGAGTGTATCTGTATGGTTTGTGATGTAAAATGCTTGCAACTAGGATTGTGTCTGTGTGGCTTGTTTTCATTTGTATAAATGTATGATTGCCTGTGTAGTAAGTGATGGTTTAATATAGCAATAACCCACGCCTGGGTGTGGGTAATGTTAAATTTACCCACGGTTGGCGTGGTTTGGTCCCGAGGGCGAAGCCCGAGGGACCAAACAAAGCCAACCGTAGGTAAATTTAGCATTACCCACACCCAGAAGTGGGTTATTGCTATTATAACATGACATTATTTAAGAAAAGAAACTATTACTTTTCTTAAATAATGGCATAGTATAATGCCTGTTTACTGCCCTTCCGCAGATGTCTGGCATCCGCGGCAGTTCTGATGTACTGCGCGCAGTACATCAGAGCTGGCAAAAGCGGAGAAAGCAAGATCTCCGTTGCTTTTCAATGTTCGCTATGTTAAATGAGTTTAACATAGCGAGACAGTTTAAAATCAGCAACGGACATCTCCGTTGCTTATTTTAAAACTGTCTCGCTATGTTAAACTCATTTAACATAGCAAAATAAAAAGCAACGGAGATCTTGCTTTCCGTTAACTGCCTCGCTATGTTAAATGGGTTTAACATAGCGAGACAGCTTTAAAATAAGCAACGGAGATCTCCGTTGCTTATTTTAAAGCTGTCTCGCTATGTTAAACCCATTTAACATAGCGAGACAGTGTTTAAAAAAAAAGAGTTATACTAATGGAAAAAAGTCCGGGCGACCGGACCTTTTTCCATTAGTATAACTCGATTTACAACGGGCATGCTGTCCAATCAGCGTGCACGTTTTGGGGGGATCATGGTATAATAAAGATGTTTCTTGTTTAAAAAAAGGCAGGACTTGAATAATTTATGTAATGTTGCTTAAGTTATATTATATATAACAATATATGTGAAGTGAAATGCTTATGTTAATTATATTGTGATTACTTTTATATGAATGTAAGTGTCACAAGTGATAATTCAATAAAGGTGTTCGAAAAAAAGTGACTCCTTCCTTGTCTTGATAGCTGATACAGCTAGCATGACAGACATATACCAAGTACAGTGGGAATACATGCTGGATATAATTATTAAAATGAAGTGGCAATCAAAACTATAAAATGTATCTGACACAGATGCAATGCAGACTCCCAGAAATTCAAAATGTCACTTTAGCAAAATCTATTTAGTGCTTCCCAGTTTGAGTTCAGACTCAGTTATGTTTGAAAAGCTATAGATGTACTGCATGATAACATTCTTATTCCTTTTGTACTGATGGATCTGAGCATGTGACAAACATAACAGGAAGGCCACAAATTTAGTTATTCATTGGCATTTGATAACCAAGAAAGTCTGACTACGTAGGTGTCTATTTTCAGCAGAGGCCGGGGATAAAAAATACATATGTTTTCCAAGCAGCTTTATCCTGTAACACAACTAAATAAGTGTTCAGATTTGGATCAGTATTAAAAAACTAAAGGTATAGTTCTCTATAGCAAGGTGAAAAGCTGCAGTAACAACCCAGAGTTTATATTCTTGGGAGTGGAATAGTTAAGGAAGCAGGAAGCATTTAACCCACTACACAACAGTCTAAAAGTGAAACTAAATCTTGCCCTAAGTACGACACATTTAATTTCTTTACATTTTGAAACTCGTATGAGCCTGTACTTTGTGGGCGGAGTTATTAGCTTTCTAAACAGTGTTATCTCTGACAGGACAAAATATACTTCCTAAATCAGAGTTTCAGACCTAGTACTAAGAAAGTACTGAAGCCAAACTGCATGAACATGTGCTCATAGCCTATCAACCAAACATACAAGCAGAGTTTTGACTTGAAAGCAGGCTGTTGTTTTATGAATGCAGTTTCTGTCTTCATAGTTTGATAATTACAATGGCAGACACAGTCGGGGAAATGAGTATTTCGACCTTGTCAGAATCCAAACAAGAACACCAGAGTCTGAACATGAAGGAGCCAAGTTACTGTACAGAGCATGGGGAGATTTTCAAACTGTTTTGTGAGGATGACCAGAAAACCATCTGTGTAGTGTGTGGGGTGTCACGAGAACATAAACCCCATGATATCTTACCCATCCAGGAGGCATGTGAAATGTACAAGGTGTGCTTTTACTTTTTTATCTCAATGTAACGATATATATATGATAATAAAAACTGAATGCATTTAATATTCTCAGTACAGTGTTCACACCTGCATATTGTTCCTCCTCATAGATTAGGTCTGTTAATGTAATGCTTGCACTAATACGTGTTAATGTGATGGGCATACAGATGTAGACACACAACTATTTAATTGTTCAGTAAAGGTATATGCTATGTATCAGATGTGATGAACTCATGTCAGCATTTAGGTAGTCATTTTTCTGTATGCTATACCACTAGCATCATATGGAGGGGAGGCAGAATGTCGCAGCATCTCCAGATATTAGAACATCAGTCACAGACCTCATGACCATGCAATATCTAATAAAGCTCCATGGGACCCCTTTGAGACCGCAAATGACCATAGTTGAAGGAAATTTCATAATGTAAATACATGATTGAGCAATGCAGAATGCAAGAAATAAGAAGGAAATAAACACACATTGGAAATGAAGTGCACAGTTCACTAATACTTAAAAGAAGAAAGAAACAGATCCAGTAATTTATCCTACCCAGCATATCTTTTTGTGTCAAGCTGAGATACTTTTTATAACTGTAATTGAGCTCCTATTTTGTTTGCACCTTTTGCTCACATTTCAGCTGATCTGTTTTTACACAAGCTTTTCTCAGTCATCAGTCACTGAAGCCTTGGGGTTGTGTACATTCTCCCATTCTGATGTGAAAATGCACTAAACGTAAATGAAATACACACCTAAATATTAGGTAACTTTCTTGGGTCTATGTTCGGCCATCAATTGGGCTAACCATCGAACGGCTGAACATCGAACAATAAGTATAGAAAGTTCACTCACTGAACTTTCATTTCATCGACAGAATATGTAACAACCTGTCCAACACTTCCCCGTCTCACACACGGAAGTGTTTCAAACCCACCCCCTTTAATATATATATATATATATATATATATATATATATATATATATATATATATATATACACACACACACACACACACACACACACACACACACACACACACACACACACACACACACACACATGCCAAGTCTGAGACCACACTACAGTGGAGAAAAGGGGTTCGAAACACTTCCATGTGTGAGACAGGGAAGTGTTGGACAGGTAGTTACCTACCCTATTGATTAAATAAAAGCTCAGTGAGTGAACTTTCGATACTTATTGTTCGATATTCATCCGTTTGATGGTTAGCCCATTCAAAGGCTAACAACAGACCAGCTTTCTCAGAGTACATAAAATGCATAGTATGACAATCATGCTTTTGAGGTGCTGGGGGTGCTCTGTGTGGATTGTTGCAATTTGCAATAGCTGACAGTTTAATACTGCATATCTGATTAATGCAAAGAACTATATCAGCCATTTTCTTGTTTGGATGATAACAAGTATAATATAAATATGCAACCCAGATAAATGAAAAGTAATCTTGTTAAAATGCTATCAAAGTTATTTTGTCAGAACACTAAAACACTACTAATATAATGAAGGCACACACTATACCTCATATAGTTAGTAAGGTTTATACTACCATACAGAGTCATACCTCTCAACTGTCCATATTGTCGGCTCATATTTTTAATCTGTTCCTCATAAGATTTGTGGTTTTCTGGCAAATCATTGGGTTGATCTGAGGACTGAAGTCACTAACTAATGACATACATTTGAGTTTCAAACTTCAAATCCTTCAGAAAATGTATGTTAAAACACTCCCTGTTACTCTAGCAACTTTCTAAGTTTATAAGTGCAATATTTAAGCTATGTCCCCACTTTTTGGCCTTTATCCCTCCATTTTGTTAGGCTTTGTCCAGTTTCTTGCACTAAGAGGTTGAGAGATATGTACAGAGTTGTAGCTGTGGAGTTTAGTGCTCTCAGGCTTCAGACCCATTTGGCACCCCTACCACCAATGTCTATAATTTATTTATTTATTTATTTATTTTACATTTGTTAACTGGGAGAGTCCGACTGGATACATGTCCATTTTCAGCGGAGGCCCGGGGAGAAAAGCTCCAAGTACATAACAGACATATGAACATTGTTAATGCAAAAAAAGGAAGATAGTTGAGTTCTAAATACAATATAAAGATACATCACATCTTGGGAAAAAAAAACAACAGCAGCATATAAAAAAACATAGGTCAGTTACAAAGGCGAGGCGCCTTGTTAAAAAGCGGTTAGGGATAGTGAGGTAAGAGAAGGGTAAATGATAGTGGTTAATCAGGTTTGGAACAGGGACATTGCCAGAGAGTATTGAGATGGGGTTTAAGCTTTTTTTGAATTGTAGGAGTGAGGGTTCTGAGGTGAGCATGGTCGGTAGGGAGTTCCACATTTTACCTACAAAGTTTGAGAATAGAGAATCCCCAGCAGAATTATTGGCTTTGGTAGTTTGAGCTAAGATCTTATTGGAGGAGCGTAAAGATTGCAGGTTAATATAGGGGTTAATGATGTTTTTCAGAGCTGGTGTTTTCTCTGGGTGATACAGTATCTGGTGAGCCATTTTGAGTTGGTTGAAATGGAGTTGGCTGGAAAACTCTAACCACCCTAGTTGCTTCAAGTTAGTGCAGTGGTGCGTTCTAAAGGTGGAATTTGTGGCAAATCTAGCTATGTGATTGTAACAAGAAGCAAGTTTGTTAAGGGTTGTCTTGTTTAGGTTTGTAAAGAGGGGGAGGCATAGAAAAGAGTTGATAGTAGGTGTGTGCTGGCAATTGTAATTTTAGCGTGAGGAGTGAGAAAGTGTTGTACTTTATAGAGAGAGCCAAGCTTTTTATTGACGATTTTGATGGTAAGATTGAAATGGGTGTCAAATTTAAGGGAGTTATCAATGGTAACACCTAATAGCTTTGTGTGAGCTTCTGGTGATATAGTGATTCCATTGGAGGATGTAATAGAGAAGGTGGGGGGAAGAGTCTTGTTAGTGGGTGAGAAAGTAAGTAGTTTTGTTTTGTTGGGGTTGAGAACTAGTTGTCGACTTGAGAACCATTTTTCTATTAGGTTGAAGGTGTCTTGGGTTGAAGCAGTGAGGTCTGCCAGGTTGGAGGCAGTGCTGATGATAGTCGAATCATCTGCATATTGAATGCATGTGGCATGGGGGGTGATTGTGGGCAGGTCATTAACAAAGATGGTGAAGAGAAGAGGGCCAAGAATAGATCCTTGGGGAACTCCAAGTGTAACAGGTAGGCATGTAGATAATTTGTCCTGCCATAGAACAGCCTGTTGCCTATTGGACAGGTAGGATTGGAACCATTTCAGCGTGTAATTGCTGAGTGATAGTTTTTTTAATGTATGGAGGAGTTGAATGAGGTTCACCATATCAAAGGCCTTGGAGAGGTCTAAGAAAAGAGCAGATGATAGTTTATTATTGTTTCTGAAGTTATTGATGGTATTAGAAAAGGATAGTAGGGCTGATGTGGTACTGTGATTTGGCCTGAAGCCATGTTGGGAGTTAGCTAGAATTTTATTTTTGGTGAGGTGTTCCATCAGTTGTTTGTGGACACACTTTTCCATAATTTTGGCCAGGGGTGAGAGTATAGCTATAGGTCTGTAGTTGGTTAGCTCTAGTGAGCTACCACCTTTATGGAGAGGAATAATGTGGGACATTTTCCATATGGAGGGGATGAAGGCTTCTGACAAGGTACGGTTTATGATTATGGAGACGGGATATAAGAGTCTGCACTGCTATGGCTCAGTGGCAGCTTGTAAACCATCATACTGTTTTCATAATGATAGCAATCAGTTATTGGGCAGCAACCTACTTTAAAAAAAAAAACAGTTTGAGAGTACTAAACTAATAAACTATTCAGTACTCCCTGCAAGTTGGCACTCAAGGCAGCCACTGCCTCTGCCCCGCCATTCCTTTGACTATTTTACTACACATAATAATGCTAAATGAAATCAAGAATCTGAGTTAAAGTCCAGGTGACAGTTATAACTGATGAATGTCAATGCTACATCCATACTTTATAATGGCCACAAATAACTATACAATAGCTGAGCAGTGGTTTCATTTTTTTTTTTGCATCACAGTATCCTTTGATGCTCTCAGCAAAAAATTCAAGCTACTTTTTATTCAAGCTCAGACTGTGTCATCTTCTGTACCTGTTACTATGTCCACAAAAAGGTAACACATTTATCAAAAAATTGCATCGTTTGGAAACTGTTTCCTCAATGTAGATTTTTTTTAACACTTTTGTGTTTAAATCAGCTTACTGCTCCTGACCTTTAACTCAGGCTTTTAAGTGAATGACTATACTATGTATTAATAAAAACAGAGAGGGACATACAGAGGTGAAGCTACAATTGTCAGATAGCCAGTGAATGTACAGTGTACTTCCAGCTAGGTCAGATTGTCAGAAGCTGAGAAGTCGTCTCAGTATGTTGCAGAACGATGAAATGTGTCATTTGGAAGAAAAGATGCACAATCTCATAATATCTCATCCTAACAACAACAAAGTCAAACTGATTTTCATGTAAGTTGTCCATTGGGCCAAGGACTGTTTTATGTATGTGTTGCCTGTTTCTAAATAAGGAGGCAGCGTATTTATCAAGAAACAATCATGTCATAGAAAGTATTTCCTTACTGCAGTTTTATTAAATAACTCCTATGCCAGTTTATGAAAAAAAAAGCATCTTACTACTCACAGAGGTCTTGAGAGCCCACCAAGCAGATTTGGCAAAACCCACTCACAAAACTGCAGCTTTGCATTACTCTCCAGAACCATCATGACCTCCTGATTTTTATCAATAGTTATCTGCATAGCACATCCAGCATGAGTACATGCTTCTACTTTCTGAATTCTGACTGGCTGCTACTCATGCATCAGCCAGTCAGAAACAGAATGCAAATACATACAGTTGCACTAGGCACACTATGGCTTATGCACTGAATTTAGGGTAGCCACATGTCCATGTTTTTACAGGACAGTCCCTACTTGGGCAGTTGTGTCCTGTGAAAAGTATTGAAAATCAGTAAATGTCCTCATATTTTCAGACAAAAAATATTTGCTAAGTTTTCTTTCATATAAGTTGGAAACCAGGTTAAATGATTTGCTGATGTTTCTATATACATCACAGCATTCAATGATTTAAGCCCCATGGCGTATTTTCCAACTTGCCCTTCCTTACTTTTTCAGGATTTTTTTTTATAAAAAGCATTGTGCATTTTTTATTATTCAGTGACTGGCCATACACATTCCAAAACAAGTACTCTGATTGGCTGACCTTGTGACAATGTGAGGTATTGCCAGCTGTGCTAAAAGAAGTAGGGCAGTGGATGTGTAACATATGCCAGCACAGCTAGCTGAAATTTAGTAAAAAATTATGTTATTTGAATATAAAAGTGATTTGTGCAGATGTCTGTGTTAAAAATGTATCAATATTGTGTCCTACTGGACACAGAAAAAAATGTACATGTATTATTGTAACTGTTGAGCTGCATATATTATAACAGAGGATACTGGAAGAGAAGAGATTCATCTCAAGCCACCTGACTTTGAAAAATAGTAAGAAATTAAATTACTTAATTTAAGCCATAAAGATTTTATCTTACAGTTCTCAATGCAGCCAGAGACAAAAAGTATGTACTAGAAAGCTTCATGCATTGTCATTGGGGTGAACTAATTGCTACTCTGGAAGGGTGGAGGTTTGAAATTGTTTTATGACTTCTAGGAGCTGTAGCAGATCTTAGCAAGGCTCTGTGTGTGTGTATTATTGACACATATGTGAAAAATCCTGACAGCTTCCAGCCAAGGCGGGTGCATGGGAATAGATATTTAGCATTTTCATGTTCCTTTATTATTTATTATTAAATATGCTTAAACTTTTCATTGTGGTTGGTCCTTTAGAGAATATTTTAACCTTTGAGAATGCTTATATGTATTCAGTGGCACTGTGGCCACTCCTGAAAGCCTTGCTGCTTGGTCAACATTACTATTTGCATTAATATTAATTTTGCTCAGTATACTTGGGAACACTTGCAAGAGCTTTAGAGTAGCTGGTGTTGGAGTGTCTGGTGGTGGTGTAACTACCTTACAGTCTGGGCAGAAGATGGAATAGCTATTAAATATGTGCCAGCCTTTCCCAGGTGTGTGTGAGTGAGTGAGTGTGTGTGTTCATAGGTTCATAGGTTCATACTAGGCTATCTGCCCTAGGGCATTTATAAGCCTAGCCAGAGTGTGTTTGGCTTTCGCCACCCATTTTAAATTAATTTTGCTATGCCCTTTTTCGAGGTTAGTATACTGTGCCTCTGTCTAACATTGACACAGAAGTGATACCCGGGGTAAACCTACGATCTCCCATCCACTCATCAAGATTCCTCTTGAAGAGAGTCAATGATGGACTCTGCCTAACCTGGACTGGGATTTTATTCCAGAGTGAAGGGAGCCTCTGGGTTATGAATCTGTCCCTCCAGCATGTCCTATTTATTTCAGTGCTGAGGTTCAAGTCTCTCAAGCGCGTAGCTCGATGGGATTTGGATTTTCTGAGGTGCAGCATGTCCATTAATTCCGGGTTGGACATGGCTTTATACGTCAGGCACAGATTGCCTCTGAGCAGGCGGTATGCCACTGAGTAGAGCTGGAGTTTCTTTAACCGGGCAGCATATGGCATCTGTTTGAGCCCTTTGATCCTCTTGGTGAGGTACTTTTGGGGTCTTTAAAGTTACTGCAGGTGTCTGGTAAGGTACTTCCCAAAAGTGGCATTGTACTCAATTATGGGCCTGATAAGGGATGAGTAAAGAGGCTCGATGACCTCCCCTGATCTGGTTGTGAATCCCTTCATTATTAGGTGGGCTATATAAAATGTTTTTCTAACCACTTTGGCCATGTGGTTTTCAAATGAGAGATTGATATCAACTTGGGTCCCCAGGTCCCTAATTACTTCTTCCGTACTTAATGGATTACCACCTATGTGGTAATTTGTGGGCACTTTGTTTTTGCCAAAGGGGATGACTATACACTTTTTGGCATTTAGCTTGAGGCCATGGCTCTGGCACCAGTTGTCTGTTTCTATGAGGCCCTTTTGTAGGATGCTTGTATCGGCTGGAGAGTCAATTCTGATGCCTAGCTTGCAGTCATCTGCGAACTTGGTCAGCCACACTCCTTCTGTGCTGCCCTGTACCTCCAAGAAATATATACCGAACAAGAGAGGTCCCAGGACTGAGCCTTGTGGGATGCCACTTGTAACTGGTTTGGAGTCTGACATGGCTCCAGCAATTCTAACCATGTGGGTTCTGTCCTTGAGCCAGTTTGCAACCCATCTAGTGACATAGGAGGTTATATTTAAGCTGGTGAGCTTATCTATAATGCCCGAGTGGGGTATAGTATCGAAGGCTTTTGTGAGGTCCAGGTAGGCTGTGTGGACCACCTTCCCCTCGTCAATGGCCTTGGTGACTGTTTCAAAGAAATTGACCAGGTTTAAGAGGCAGGATGTGCCCTTAACAAAGCCGAACTGGGTAGGATCCTGTGTCTGTAGGTCCCCAATATCTTTATTTATGAGGTCCATGATGATCCTTTCCATAGCCTTGCAGACCAAGCTAGTCAGGCTTATGGGGCAATAGTTTCCAGGATCCATTGAGGCACCACCTTTGTGGAGAGGGACCACTGTTGCTGTACGCCACTCTTTGGGTACATATCCTGTAGTAAGGCTGAGATTGAACAGTAGTTTTATGTTTGGGTTTAGCTCTTCTTGGAGTTCATGTAGGGCAGCCGGGACACCGTCTGGTCCCATTGATGCTGTGTTTTTTGCTTTGGAGAGGGCGGCTCTTACCTGAGTATCTTGAGATGTCAGGGGGGCAGCACTCTGCTGGGATAGATATTTGCCCTTTTGGTGGGGAGGGGGGGGAGTTTGTGCTGAACCTGTCAGCTAGGATGTTGGCAATGTCTGTGGGTTCGGTGTATTTTTTGTCATTTTGGACTAATTCTGAGCATATCTGGGAATTCCCACCCAGGTTCCTAACATAACTAAAGAAAGCCTTGTGATTATCCTTAGTGTCCCATGCAATTTTTCTCTCGAAGCTGGCCTTAGACGATTTTATGAGTGCCCGTAGTTTTTTGCTAATACTGATCAGAGATGCCTTCCCTTTTTGGGATTTTGCTCTATCATGTAGTAGCTTCCTCCTTCTATTGTATAGTTTGTTTATGGCTGGGGTCCACCAGACAGGATGCCTGCCTTTGGAGGATTGGGTCTTGGTTTTATTTGGGATTGCATGATCCATGCATTCCTGAAGGTGTTCATAGAATGCATTTATAAAGGCTTCTGCGGTCTGGGTCGTATTTTCCACAGGCCCGGGGGCTTTGAAGGACTCCACCTCGGTTTTGAGGAGTGTGAAATTTGCTTTAGAGAAGTTTTTCACTGTGGTTTTCTGGGCAGGGGGTGGGGTCGGGATGTGAATATCCAGTGAGATTAGTTTATGGTCTGATCTTACCAGTGAGGGATACACTTCTGGTCTAGAGCATAGAGCCCCCATGTTGGTGATGATCAGGTCCAGTATGTTTTCCCCTCTTATGGGAGTGTTAACAAGTTGTTCCATAGCATTTGAGTTTATAAATTCTAGGAACCTTTGGGCTAGGGTGTTGGAGCTAAAGTAATGCGCCCAGTCTATGTTTGGGTAGTTGAAGTTGCCCAATATAATGGTGTTTGGAGAGACCTTCATATTTTCCAGTGTTCTCAGGAAGGCTGAATGGGGTTCCTGGGTTTGGGAGGGTGGTCTGTAGCAGGCTATAAACTGGAAGGCAGTTTTATCCACTGTTAGTTGCACATGGATAGTCTCTGATGCTTCGTGCTGTGCCACCAACCTGGAGGTGTGGGTATCTTTGAAGAATATTGATACTCCCCCTCCATTTGTGGTTCGGTCCAAGTTTTGGGGTCAAAAAGCATGGTATGAGGTATAACCTGGTAGTGCTGGGGTGTTCTCAGGAGCCTTGAACCAGGTTTCTGTTACTGCACAGATATCGATGTTCTCCATGCTAAGGAGAGTTTCGAGTGTGTGCATCTTGAGGTTTAGACTTCTGGCGTTGAGTAGCATTACTCTTAGTTTCTTATCCCTTGTGATACCTATGGAGTTGGGTTTGTTTTTTGAGCCTTGCCTAAAAAAGGCACTATGGGGGTGGCAAGAGCCTTTGCCAATATCCGAAAGCCCAGGGATGACAGGTGCAAGCCATCTCTAGAGAAGCATCGTGGCTTGTCGAGCATGTCATCCCAGGCTGACAGGCATTGGATCCCCTTTGAATGACACCAATACTTAAGCCAATTGTTGAAATTGATCATCTTGTCTTCATATTGTGGCATCATTCTTGGTGAGGGTAAGGTGCTACTCAAGGTCAGAGTCATACCGGCCTGGGCCACATGCTCAGAGAGCTCCTCTATGTCTCTTTTCATGTAGTCCAGGGAGGTACATCTCAGGTCATTCACACCAGCATGGACAATGACTGAGTCATATTTGTACTTGCCTTGGAGTGACTTGAGTGCTTGTGTTATGTGCCGGATCCTAGCACCCAACAGGCAGCTCACAGTGACCTTCTCCTTGTTCAGCCTGGTGAGCGGCATGTCAGTGTGCCTGACAATAGAGTCACCTATTACAAGTGTATCACGTGTGTTGTTTAGCCTTAAGGGCTGTGACTGTTTGGCACACTGGCTTTGTGAGCTATGTGTTGCACGTGTTTTGTTTTGGGGTAGCGGTTGCTTGGGTGTCTGCTTTGGAGGTCTCTGCTGCTTAGGCAGATTTTTATTTAGAGCCTCTGAGTATGTTTTTGTGTGTTTATGTGTTTGGTTTGCTGTCGTGGTAGGTCTATGTGAGACTGGAATTGTAGTGAGTATGGTTTCCTTCTCCTCCTGACTGGTTATGTCAGTACTGAGTTGAGAGAGCTTAGCCTCCAGTTTGGCTATATGGTTGCATCTCTCACATATGTTGGAATTTGTTGGGAGGAGGAGAGGGTTGTCTGTGTACATGAGGCAGTTGTAACATTGCCTCAAGATTCCCAGATTCACCAGCTGGACCAGAGAGGAGATTGACAACTGACCTTTGGACATGCTAGAATAGTATTGGGAATTCCTTTATAATTGAAAAAAAGGGCCAATGGGGAGCAAGGTACTCAAGGGGAGTTTGTGAGGGTGTAGTGCTTTTAATTTTTTAGTGCTGACTTATATAATTGCTTTAGTCAGCAAGTACCAGGCTTTAGAGTAGGAATAGGATGTTTATTATGAGAACTAGATCAGTTCTAAGGGAAAAAGTGAAGAGCAGACTTTGTGGAGCAGAGAATGGTTTAAACCCAATTAAGAGGAGCTGCCCGATGCTGCTCTATGCGCAAAATCGTGCAAAGCCGTGCCAAAGCGGGTTTTATACAGGGGGACTTGAAAGAGCTAGAAATTGGCCCAAAACGGCCAATATACTACCAGATTCTTGTGCTGGGAACACTCCTCCAGGGATAGATAGGCTGCTCTAACCTCCCCACTGCCACTTTTGAACAAAGAAGCCTCCCTTTATCCAACAAAGGAAATGGGCAACACAGGAACTTTCCAAAAGTCCAGAATAAAGCAAAGCCTGTATTTGGACTACTCTAGGTCAGGAAAGATGGGAAACAAGGATATTTTTTTTTGTTTTTTTTCTTTTTTGCAACAAACAGCAGGAAAATGCAATAAATATGTAACACAGGCTAGCGCACTTGAGTGTGTAGCCTCAACAGGTAAATGCAACAAACAGGACAAACTTTAAAAGTGCAGGTGCAAAAACAACTTTAAACAGTTTAAAACAGTTCAAGAAGCAGAAATACTTGCAGTTTAGCTAGATTGGACAGTCGCCCAGGTAGTAGCAGGAAAAAAAACACTTTTATCAGGTTAGCAGTCCTCTTTTAGCCTCTCTGCTGCTAGCACCACTCTGCAGGACCACGAGGAGCTTGGCTGAGTAGTAACAAGTGCAAAAACTGCACCAAAGCAGGTTTTATACAGGGGGACTTGAAAGAGCTAGAAATTGGCCCAAAATGGCCAATAGACTATCAGATTTTTGTGCTGGGAACACTCCTCCAGGGATAGATAGGCTGCTCTAAGCTCCCCATTGCCACTGGTGAACAAAGAAGCCTCCCTTTATCCAAGAAAGGAAATGGGCAACACAGGACCTTTTCAAAAGTCCAGAATACAGCAAAGCCTGTATTTGGACTACTCTAGGTCAGGAAAGACAGGAAACAAGGATAATTGTGTGTGTGTGTGTGTGTGTGTGTGTGTGTGTGTGTGTGTGTGTGTGTGTGTGTGTGTGTGTGTGTGTGTGTGTGGAGCAGGGGCACGGAATGCTGGTTTCACAGAGAGAGAGTGGTGGAGAACTTGGCTTGGACACTCAGCTAAAGTCTCAACTCTAAAGCTGTGCCATTGGGGAGTCTTACTGGGGACCTGGAGTGTAACAGATAGAGAGACCCAGACTCTTGACTAAGTGTGTTCCCTGTGTGCTCTTAAGGGAAATTGTGCTTCATGCAGAGAGCTGCATCTGGAAATACTGGGTGTATCCATTTTTGTTCCAAGTGAGAATCCCTCTCCAGTGCCAGTGATAAGGATTCAGGTGCCTTGATTACTGGCCCAGAATGGGGACATCACATATTGGTGAGCAGTGGTGTGGATATTAATTGAACTTCTGTAGCCGGTAGGCAATTGTCACTGAAGGTGGGTGTACTCTCAGGCAGCCACAAGGTAAACATACAGAGTTTCATTTCACAACAGTTTTATTTATTTATTTATTTGTTAGTTTAGTTTTCTCAGGGAAAGCGGGCAAAGATGTCAGCAGAGGATTATGGCAAGCTGACAAAGAATCAGTTAGGCAAGGTGTGTGAAGCCAAAGGACAGGTGTATGCCAGCCTGACTAAAGAGGAAATGATTCAGCCTTAGTTGCACTTCAGACCAGCAAACATGAGGAGAACCAGCCTGGTGATGGAATTTGCAGCCCTCAGATACAGGACAGTTCACCTTTTCCTCAGCGGACTTAAAAATCCATCTGGAGTTAAAGATACTTGAAATGGAGGCCAAATGTTTGGAATTAGAATCAGCAGTGAGACTGTGGTGTTTAGAGGCTGTAGAAAATGGAATGCTGCATCAACATGAGAGGAAAATGCTGACTCTTCACCAGGGTCATGGAGGTAATGGAGAAGGGAATAACAGAACCCCAGCAGTCAGTAAATTTATTCCACAGTTTACAGAAGGGTGATAATTTTGATAGTTTTATTCATATATTTGAAAGAGTATATAAACAGTATAATTCTGGCCATGGGCTCTGTGTATGGTTTCTGACCCCCTTACTCCATGGCAAAGCTGTAATTGCTGTTTTAAACTGTCTGATATTGATTGTTTAAATTATGATAAAGTCAAACGTTGTTTACTTGAATGTTTTAAGTTAATACCTGAAGCTTACAGAAAAAAATTTTGTAAGCATAGGTGCAAGGGAGATTAAAGTGTGTGTGATTATATTTCTTGGTTAAGCACTTATTTTCATAGGTGGGTGAGTGGGTGTCAGGTCATCACTTTTGAAGAGCTGGCAGATGTTTTGATGAGGGAGCAAGCCCTCTGCACTTTGCCTCAGGACATGAGAATCTGGTTAGCAGACTGAGAATGTAACTCTTCAGATGAGCTGAGGGAAAAAGGGGATCTCTACTTAGTAAGCAGGGCATCACTGCACAGAAAAGGGATACCCAGTGCTGCACATGGAGATAAGTGAACCTATAGTGGGCAGCATAAACCACCCAAACATAGTCCAACAATAACAGGGGAAGCCACTAGTTCAGGTACACAGCCAGATCAATGGTTAAATGTTTTAAATGTAACCAGTGGTGCCATGTATTATACAGTTGTCCTTGGAGGCAAGGTGGGAAACAAAAGGTGGGGGGCCAGCAAGTAGAAATAACAGTATGCCAGTGGTAAGTTGTCTGGAGGCAACAGGGGTACCAAACTATCACCAGAGGTTATATCCTATCTTAGAGGATGAAAAACAGGCCACTGCTAAGAGAGACATGGCTTCTGACATAACCATTGGTGAAGCCTGCAGTGGTTAAAGAGGAGCAGTACTTGCCTCGGCAGCCCACTCTAGTCAGAGTTTTTGGAGGGACCCCATTCCAAATGCCTTTGGCCAGGGTTCACCTTGACTGGGATGGTGGAAAAGAAGCAAGCAAGTAGGTGTGTTTGAGGATATCCCTGCAGATGTCTTGATAGAGAATGATTTTGATAATGCAGTACCTTGTGTGCATGCAGTTACATGCAGTCAAGCTTGGAGACAGGCATGTGAGGTTGGTTGCCTGGGGGAGACCCAGTCAGACCCCATATCTGAAGCCAGGACTGGTGAGGTGGCTATTTTGGGGCAGAAACTATTCTGTAGCAGTGAGCCTGAAGGTGAGTCACAGTTGCTGGTAGGTAATGATGTCCCCTTGTACAGAGTGACTGCAAAGGTAGAGGTGAGTGGTAATACCCGGGCTGACAGAGAGGCACCGCTGTTAGAGAATACAAAACTGTCTGTGAATGGGGAGCTGGGAAGAGTTACAAAGTTAGAGTTGAGACAGGCTCAGCTCTCAGACCCTACACTGAGAGGCTTGAAGGGGGTAGCTAGTGAGTTGTCTGATTCTCAAGAAAAAGGGTTACTGTATAGAGAGTGGACCCCTGAGGGAGCGCTAGAGGGTGAGGTAATACAGTAGTTGGTGGTGCCTAGAGCCTACCATCTGGCACTTCTAGCCATAGTCCATGACATTTGTTTTGCAGGTCATATGGGCATAAATTGTACCAACAGACATACTATGCAGAACTTTTACTGGCCTGTTATTGCAAGGGATGTAAAAGGGTACTGCAAGACCAGTGAGCAGTGCTACAAAGTAGGCAAGGCAGGAGACAAGGTCAAGGCTCCTCTGATACCTTTGCCTATGATTGAGGAGCCATTTTAGAGGGTAGGTATGGATATTTTGTGCAGCGTCTGAGTAACCCAAGCTCCACAGGGAAGAAGTACATCCTGGTGGTGGTAGATTATGCTACTAGATACCCTAAGGTGATGGCTCTGCCCTCCACTTACGCAGAGAAGGTGGCAAATGCTTTGTTACAGATTTTCTACTGGCTGACAGAGGTGTCAATTTCATGTCAGATCTGCTGACTTGTCTGTGGAAACACTGTGGGTTGAAGCATCTAAAATCCTCCCCCTACCATCCCCAAACTAATGGTCTTGTGGAGACGTTGAAGTCTACACTAAAGACCATGTTATGGGCATTCGCAGACCAGTTCAGGAGAGAGGGGGACAAATATTTGCCCCATCTGCTGTTTGCATACAGAGATGTACCCCAGGAATGCACAGGTTTTTCACCCTTTGAGCTGTATGGTCATACTGTGAGGGGGACTTTAGATTTGATTCATGATGAGTGGGAGGGTGAGTGTGAATCCCGCAATGGGTCTGTTGTGGCATCTGTCCTAAACCTCAGGACAAGGCTTAGGGAGCTCAAGGGCTTGGTCCCAGAGAACCTGGTAGGAGCCCAACAGCAGAAAAAGGTCTGGTATGACAGGAATGCTCAGGCCTGAGTGTATGCTGTGGGAGAGCAGGTGATGGTTCCCATTCTTGCCAGACACAATAAGCTGCAAGCAGAGGGACCCTTCAATGTGGTAAGGAAGGTCAGTGATGTTAACCGCATGGTAGAACTACTAGGCAGGAGGCAGGGACACAAACTGTACCATGTTAACATGATGAAGTCTTACCATGATAGGAGACCCTGGTGCTGAGTATTTGCAGTGGATGGCAGGAGGAGGCTGAGGGGGATCTGTTGACTCATCTCCACAGTGAGGCTTAGACTGACATCTCAGTGGAAGGGGTAGCAATGTCTCAGCAGCTATCCCCTACTGAGGTTAGAGAAATCTGAGCAGTATTACAGGAGTTTGGGGGCATGTTCACTGGGATACCTGGGTGCACCCACCTGGTGCAGCACCATGAGGATACACGACCCAAAAGGCCTATCAAGCAGGCCCCTTACAGGGTCCCTGAGCAAGTCAGACAAACTCTGAAGAAGGAGATGCAGAAAATGTTGGAAATTGGGGTAATCCATGAGTCCTGCAGTGCCTGGGCCTCCTCAGTGGTGCTGGTACCAAGGAAAGATGGCAGAACCTCTTTCTGTGTGGACTACAGGAAACTAAATAGTTATACAGAGTCAGATGCTTACCCCATGCCTAGGTCAGATGAAGTCTTAAAGCAGCATAAGTATCTGACCACTATGAATCAGACCAAGGCCTACTGGCAGGTGCCCTTGACTCCCACTATTAGAGACAGGCCAGCCTTTTTGACTCCTTTCAGATTTTATGAGCTCACAAAGATGCCCTTTGGGATGAAAAATGCCCCAGTTACCTTCCAGAAGCTAGTAGATCATATCCTAGTAGGAGCAGGAAATTATACTATTGCTTACCTGGATGATACTGCCATTTACAGCCATTCATGGCATGAGCACCTTCAGCATTTCAGAGAGGTCCTCGGCAGACTGCAAAGGGCAGAGTTGACCATTAAACCCAGTAAGTGCCAGGTGGGTGTGGCAGAGGTTTCCTACCTCAGACATTTAGTGGTGAATGATAAGATTAGGCCAAAACCTGCCAAAGTGGAAGCCATTCAGGCATGGCCTGCCCCTGTTATTAAAATGTAGGTGAGGGCATTCTTGGGGACAACAGGGTTCATGCCCAATTATTAGTACAATAGCTGCTCCTCTCACAGACCTAACAAGGAAAAACAGGCCAGAAAAGTTAGTGTGGACCCTAGCCTGCAAGCAGGCATTCCAAAAGCTTAAAGGGGCTTTGGGAGGACCTCCTGTGTTAGCCAGACCTTATTACAGCAAAGAATTTATTGTGCGGGTGGATGCTTCAAACCATGGGGGGGGGCTGTACTCAGCCTGGTTTCCTTACAGGGTGAAGACCA
The DNA here is from genome assembly GCF_019279795.1 of Protopterus annectens. Taxonomy (NCBI): domain Eukaryota; kingdom Metazoa; phylum Chordata; order Ceratodontiformes; family Protopteridae; genus Protopterus; species Protopterus annectens. The sequence goes on along the minus strand of NC_056743.1, from coordinate 1,528,205,030 downwards.
CCCAGTATTATATCTAACCTAGGGAGGAATGTTATGCAACAGTAGAAAAAGAATGTCTAGCCATAGTATGGGCACTGCAGAAACTTCAACCCTATCCATATGGAAGGAAATGCACTGTAGTTACAAACCATAATCCCTTAACATGGCTACATTGAGCCAGCCAGCAAAATGCCATGTTACTAAGGTGGAGCCTAGGCTTGCAGGCATATAATATGATAGTGTGGCACCACAGTGGGGTTAGCAAATGGTCTTTCAAGACAAGGTATGGGTTAAGATATTCCCAAAAGGCACCATTCCTCAGAAGCAATTTTCCTCAAGGGTCATTGAAAAACTAGTTTGAGTCTTCTAAGGGGGGAGAGATGTGAAGATGTGAGGTATTTCCAGTTATACCAGGAGATGTAGGATAGTGGATGTGTAACATATGCCAGCACAGCTTGCTGGAATTTAGTAAAGAATTATATGTTATTTGAATATCAAACTGATTTGTACAGATGCTTTTGTTAACAATGTATCAACAGTATGTCCTGCTGGATAGGGGAAGAAATGTACATGTATTATTGTAACTGTTGAAATGTATGTATTGTAACAGAGGATACTGGAAGAGAAGAGGTTAATCTCAAGCCACCTGACTTTGAAAAATAGTAAGAAATTAAATTACTTAATTTAGGCCATAAATATTTTTTCTTACAGTGTTCAATGCATCCAGAAACAAAAAGTCTGTACTAGGAAGCTTCCTGCATTGTCACTGGGGTGAAGTTATTGCTACTCTGGAAGGGTGGAGGTTTGAAATTGGTTTATAACTTCTAGGAGCTGCAGCGGATCTTAGCAAGGCTCTCTGTGTTTGCATTATTGACACATATGTGATCAATCCTGACAGCTTCTAGCCAAGGACGGTTGCATGAGAACCTGAAGTCAGATGACCAAATGTATGTGATATCATTCTGTAATCCATCACTAAAATAATGTTTTAATACTAGCTGAGACTGAAGTCTCAGAGCACTCTGTTTTTGTAACCTGATAAAGAAGGATCTCTCACCTAGTTCATCTTGCTTTGCTCTAGTAACCAGGGAATAATAATTCTTTAGATCAGTCAAGAAAATATAGTGAGATTAGTTAAGTATTTTTTCTGTAACTGTGAACCTGTCCACTTGTTTTATTTTTAATATTTCCTGTGATTGAAACTCTGGTGTTTATTGTAAATAGATAACATTTCCATGTTCTTTTATTATTTACTATTAAATATATTTAAACTTTCACTGTCCCCGGTATTCAGCAAGCTCTGCACAGTGTGCAGGAATAGTGCAGGAACTGCTGGAGGCAATATGGCCATCGAGAGATCCAGGAACAAGCTCCTGGGACATGGACGAGCGCTCCTGCACTATTCCTTCATGGACATAGCTCCTGTATGCAAATTTCCCCATTTACAGGTGAAAACCATGCAAACGAGGTGAATTTGCAATCCAAGAAGCTGGCAGCCGGCCGTGCAGGACTAGTGTAATCTGTAGAAATATACGCGGTTAGTAACCAAGTACATTTCTGCAAACTACAAAACGGAGCCATGACAGCTCCAAATAAAGGGTGTGTATAATTTGTAAAGCATCCCAATGGCCAAATATATGGCCATTGGCATGGAAAGCAGTTGCAAAAATTTAAAAAAAACTTTTTTTTTTTGGCCTATTTCAGATGTTTACGCGTAGGGCAGCAGCACGCAAATGGGATCGGCTGGAAAATAATAGAAAAACCCTGAAAAATAGCTTTACTTGCAAAATCACAATTTGACCATGAAAGTCAATGGCAGGCAGAAGACAACAAGGCCAGTAAATAGTGGTTGCTAAGCGGGGAAGACTCAGTGTCAGACTTGTAACTAGGCATTAGCAAGCAATCCTATGCAAATGAGGGGAATGATACTGAATCCCAGATTCCCCCTCATAGCTAGCCTGCACCCAACCGTGTAGGTGCAGGAAGACCATGGTGCAAGCCTAAGAGCTAGTTGACATCATAGAGGGGTGTGTCATGCATACTGTAAGCTTAATGGAGCCCTGTGGCTCGGGTTTGCCCTTAGCTTAGCAGAGGTAAGCAAGGGGATGTGCCTGAAGCTGCCAAGCACTCTTTACATTGCCTAAGCGGGAGTGCGCACCATGCACCATGTTTTAAATGAAAAAAAAAGTAAACCAGGAAATAGCAGCTCCATGCACATCGGAGCACTGTGTTTGAGTGGCGCACTCCTGGGCTTCAACAGGAAGACAATGGGAAGGGAAACAGCAGTAGAAAGGTAATCAAGGAGAACTAGCATAGCTATAGCTGGCAGTTGAAATGTATCAGAATCAGCCAATTACACAGGTAGCAGCCCAGCCTAGCCCAGCACACTACTATAAACTATGAAAACACCTTTCCCTCTGTTTTTTCCCACAAACTCTGCACCACTGGTGTACACAGGCAGGGAAATTTTACCTAACAAAAGCAACAAAATGATAGGGGCTGTATTAGCTTTCATAAATCAACATGTGGAAGTGGCTGAGGGTGGTGAGGAAGAGAATGCTGATGACAAACTCACAGTGAGGAGACAGAGAAGAGTGTATAGACCCAGGGTAACCTACCAAGGGCAAAATGAGCTGGAGATAGTGGAGCACTATAGGGTGGACCGGGACCTTCTACAGCAAATTGTTGAGCTGTGCCAGCCACGCCTCACACATAGAACCAACAGAGGGGAATTCATCCCAGTGGATACAAAGGTATGTGTAGGCCTAAGAAAGAATACTAGCCACAAGTACCTTCCAAAGATCAACTGGGGATATCATGGGGATCTTACATGCATCAGCATCCAGGGTACTCCACCAGATCCTGGATGCCATGTCAACACATGTCAGTGAGCACGTATATTTCCACAACAGCCATGAGGCGTTGATCCACCAAATAGCAGAATACCCTGAGGTGGTGGGCGCTATAGACTGCACGCACATATACATCAAAGCACCACCCGGCGAGTGGGGTAGGGTACATCAACCACAAGGGCTTCCCCTCCATCAACTGCCAGGTCACGTGCGATGCCCAGGGCATTATAATGAATGTGTGTGCAGGCTGCCCTGGAAGCTATCACGACTCCCACATCTGGCATATGATGCAGCTGTACCAGAGATTTGCCAATGGGGACATCCCTTATGGCTACCTAGTGGGGGATGCTGGTTACGCACTGGAGTCGTGGCTGATGACACCCATCAGAAATGCACACACACCCGAACAAGAACTCCATAATGAGGCACACGCACAGACCAGAATCATAATAGAGCATGTGTTTGGGATGCTCACGTCACGGTTCTGGTGCCTGAACATATCCGGTGGAGCCTTGCAGTACTCACCAGCTACATGTACCCAAATTGTCATCATATGTGCCAGGCTACACAATATGATCCTGCAGAAACAGCTGCAGCAGGAACAGCAACAGGGCAGGGCCACACAGACCACCACCATTACCAAGGCCTGCACAGGCACAGTGACTCGCAGGAGGAACAACCTGAGCCTGCCCCAGTAGGCAGAAGGAGGCATGCCCAGTATGTCCAGGCCTTGGCAAAGAGGGAACACATAGCACATACACTGACACTGTAGGAACCCAGGGAATGGCACCTCTCTCTGACTCACACATACAGTAAAAGGGATGTCAAACATGACACTACCTGTGCTTAACCATGTATAAGGAGTATACTATGTGCATCTGACATTTTCAGCCCTCTAGCACCATACTCTATACTGGCAGAGCCACAAGGTAAGTCACCCTCCCTATCAATTGCTGAATGGAGTAGTATGTTTTCTCACTTGTATCTATGGTATGAATGTGAGCATGCAAGGGAATTGGGTGGCTGAATGGGATGCCAGCAGATAGTAGACACCTATAGTGGCAGCATGAAATCTGTAACAAATACTGGTGTCACCATAGTAGCCAGTACTAGACAAGGTGACAAAACCCACTGCAGGAAATGTGTTGGGCCAAATGTGTGTCTATAGGACACACACATGCCAGTCAGGGAGATTCAAATACCCAACAACAGTCTCAGCCAGCAGGACAGGTATAGACAAACACAAAGAAAGGCTGTGCTAAGGCCTCTGATTGATGGCTATGGAGAACAGCCCCCCTCCAGACCTACACAGACAGACTACAACAGGTCAGGCAGTGGGATGTTAGTTTGGAAGGGTAAGAAGTCTGAATCTGAAATGTAGGTCAATAAAACCTAAGAACTGTAGTACACTGATATGCCACTAGTCTGCATGATAGGTCAGAATACAGAGTGAAATGGACTACCTGAAATACCAGTACAGTCATAGCAAATGTGTACAGTTGTCATGTGTGCCGCCGCCCCCCCCCCCCCCACAATCCTATGTAGAAATTTAGTACCATGTATGTGTAGGTATAATAACAGTGGAGCACAGATTACCTGAGCCGGCCAAAGTAGCAGGATAGATTGTAGCACGTGTACAATATGCAGGGCTGTGTGTGTTATGTTGGTGTGTGTTGTACATTGTGTGAGAGTGGTCAGCATGCAGGCATGGTGAGCTCTGTCCTGGTGGCCATTGGCCAGTACTGCCAATGACAGGGCCAAGTTCTCACAACTGCAGTGCTAAACACAATGCATCCCAGCAAGACACATTCCAGCAATAAGGCATAGTAATTGTTTGGATGCAATATCTGTCACCATCTGAAAGATGGGCATGGCATAAATGTGGGCCCAGACATACAAACAGTACACAGGTGGAAGTACCCCAGACAGACAGTGTATAAAATGTTACTGTCAAATGGACACACCTTTGGAATTGTACATACAGGTTAGCAACACTTTAGTTGGGTTTGTAGTGTGGAATACCAATGTCATCTGGCCAAACACTGGCAGACCACAAAGGTCACAGGTATGAAGTATGGAGAAACTGATGATGTCCCTGCACAAGATAGCATAAGTGGAATGCCCCATGTATATCTGTGAGTCAGATGCAAGTAATGTCCATAGCACACATGCACTCAGCTCACCCCACCATCACCCACAAGTACCTCACAGGTCTTATCCCTGCTGTTGGGAATGAGTACAATATGACCCCACCTCTGTATGGAAATAGCCACAGAATGCAGCATGCTGAAGTGGTGTCCCATGCAGGTGTGTCCCTAGCTGTAAGCAACACCCTGCCAGCATCCACACCACTGGATCAATAATGACAGAAACTATTGACATTAACACCTTGAACACCTATCCTTTCACTCCAGGGGGAATATAGTGGCTTGCAGTCTAGGACTATAGGAGTGACACAATGCAATGGCCTACTACAGATGGCCTGCATCACTACCAAATGCCCTACAGTCCTCTGCCAAAGGCCTGTGTCTCACCCATACTGCCAATGTATGTTATGTCATGGACTCCCAAATAACAACATAACACAGTCCACAGAACCCAAATGCAAGGCCATGTTGACAAATCCCAGTAACAGGTCCACCATGTCCTACTGCATGAACTGTGGACCAACACCAAATTACTGCTTGGATGAAGTGATAACTATAGGGAACTTATCAGATAATGTTTGCTTCGTGTTTGGAAGAGGGTAGAATAATGTGAGGGGGTAGGAGCATGGACGCTATGGAGTGTGTGAAATCTGAAACTCAGCTGTGTGCACATACTATCCCTACCTGCAAACACAGGAATGGGTGGCTACAAACCTGCTTGTAAACCACAATGTGAAGGGGTAATGACCAGATATATGACCCATGCCTCTGGGTAACCTGTGCAAATCTGTACAGCTGTGAGGTATGGCCACAGCAGGATATGGCCATTCTGTCATGTCAATGGATGTACAAGCATGGGATCCTCAGCCATCACTGTACCAAGGTGCTCAACCATTTACACAGACCATTCAGCAAGTGTCTGCAGCTTCCCCTCCAGAATGGCATGATTGTGCAAGAATATGTAGGGCTGCAGACCACAGTACGGACACAGCTTCATTCACCCTGTGTTCCCCAGGAAATTACTGCAAGCAAATATGTATACCTGACAGTAGTCGATAACATAAAACAACACAGTGTAAAACAGTACATATGTCTGAATATCTCTGCTAACACCAAAACCATGTAGCAGAAGAAGCACAGACACAATTACCTACAGTAACCCACTATCCTTTGACCATTTTGACCCCATATTGTCAACCGATCTGTAGATATTCTGCACAAACAGGTTGCTAGCTGTAGATGTAGAACACAAAAGCCTGCACTGGAATACAACCTACCTGGAATGGATTCACACCTTTAATACAGAAGGTCATACTGAGCATGATCCCACACTTAGAGAAACTAAGCCCATGTCTGACAACAAAATACTGAAAGGTCATATTGGGCATGCTCCTACACTTAGAGAAGTGAAACCCATGTCTGGCAACAACAGTGGACTATACATATCTGACAGTCACAGATGTTTGTGCACACACTCCACATTGCACACCAGTCATGCTTTCCACACACATTGGATAGGAATACACACATATATCCAAGGACAACACACTATAATAGGCCAAACTTACACATACAGAGATGTGTGGAAGAGAGTGACAGACAGTGACAAAGAGCCTCCCATCATGAAGCCTGTCCCACTCAGCACACATCCAATTGGATAAAACCACATTATGTGCAAATGTCAATCAATGCAGACATTTGCGTCTGGTATCCCTCAGCACTATAGTGTCTGTGGTGCTTGTGATAACTGTATAGCATAGGTTCATAGGTTCATACTAGGCTATCTGCCCTAGGGCATTTATAAGCCTAGCCAGAATGTGTTTGGCTTTCGCCACCCATTTTAAATTTATTTTGCTATGCCCTTTTTCAAGGTTAGTATACTGTGCCTCTGTCTAACAGTGACACAGAAGTGATACCCAGGGTAAACCTACGATCTCCCATCCACTCATCAAGATTCCTCTTGAAGAGAGTCAATGAGGGACTCTGCCTAACCTGGACTGGGATTTTATTCCAGAGTGAAGGGAGCCTCTGGGTTATGAATCTGTCCCTCCAGCATGTCCTATTTATTTCAGTGCTGAGGTTCAAGTCTCTCAAGCATGTAGCTCGATGGGATTTGGATTTTCTGAGGTGCAGCATGTCCATTAATTCCGGGTTGGACATGGCTTTATACGTCAGGCACAGATCGCCTCTGAACAGGCGGTATGCCACTGAGTAGAGCTGGAGTTTCTTTAACCGGGCAGCATATGGCATCTGTTTGAGCCCTTTGATCCTCTTGGTGAGGTACTTTTGGGGTCTTTCCATTTGCTGCAGGTGTCTGGTAAGGTACATCCCAAAAGGGGCATTGTACTCAATTATGGGCCTGATGAGGGATGAGTAAAGAGGCACGATGACCTCCCCTGATCTAGATGTGAATCCCTTCATGATTAGGTGGGCTATATAAAGGTCATCAGCTTTGGGGTCTTTCCAGTTGCTGCAGGTCATGACTGTACAAGTCAGTATTCATCTAGCAGTTGTATAGACATACCTGTGAAATATAAACCTGTGTGTGCCTGAGTGTTGTGTGTCTGCTTCCAGATGAGTGGTTTATGGCCCATGCACACACACTGCACTCCCTGTTGCCCTACTTTGGCAAGCCTGCTGATGTCATTCACCTTGAAACACACCTTTGGGGAAGGAGTAGCCCGGTAAGCTACGTGGCGCATGCTATAACTGTGTAATGCTGTAGTGTGATGTACTAGTTAGGTAGGAGTTCTATTCTCAGACATGGCAACTGTAAAATGTTGTTTGTGTGTGTGTGTGTGTGTGTGTGTGTGTGTGTGTGTGTGTGTGTGTGTGTGTGTGTGTGTGTGTGTTTATCTTTGTAGGGATCAATGCTTTTGAGGCCATTCACACTCACTACAATTTCCATTGCCCTACTTTGATAGGGCTGTGATGTCATATACTTTGAAATACACCTTCGGGGAAGGAGTAGCCTTGTAAGCTTTGTCCTATAACTGTGTAATGCTATAGTGTGATGTACTAGTTAGGTAGGGGTTCTATTCCCATACATGGCAACTATAAAACTTTGTATGTGTGTGTTTGTCTATGTAGGGATCAATGCTTTTGAGACCATTCACACTCACTACAATTTCCATTGCTATACGTTGGCAGGGCTGCTGATGTCATACACTTTGAAATACACCTTTGGGGAAGAAGTAACCCAGTATGCTCCATGGCACATACTATAACTGTGCTAGTGCTGTAGTGTGATGTACTAGTTAGGTAGGAGATCTATTCCCAGACATGGCAACTGTAAAACTTTGTGTGTCTGTGTAGGGATCAATGCTTTTGAGGCCATTCACACTCACTACAATTTCCATTGCCCTAATTTGTCAGGGCTGCTGATGTCATACACTTTGAAATACGCCTTTGGGGAGGGAGCAGCCTAGTAAGCTTTGTGCTGCATCCTATAACTGCATAATGCTGTAGTGTGATGCACTGGTTTGGTAGGGGTTCTATTTTCAGAGATGGAAACTGTAAAACTTTGTGCACGTGTTTGCCTGTGTAAGGATCAATGCTTTGGAGGCCATTCACACTCACTAAAATTTACATTGCCCTACTTTGGCAGGGCTGCTGATGTCATACACTTTGAAATACACCTTTGGGGAGGGAGTAGCCCAATACGCTCTGTGGCATGTCCTATAACTGTGTAATGATGTAGTGTGATGTACTAGTTAGGTAGGAGTTCTAATCCCAGACATGGTATCTGTGAAACTCTGTGTGTGTGTTTGGTTGTATGTGTAGGGATCAATGCTTCTGTGGCCATTCACAGTCACTAGGCACTCTTAAAAATGGAGAACATCGATATCTGTGCAGTGACAGAGACCTGCTCCAAGGTTCCAGAGAGCACCCCTGCAATACCAGGTACAGATCTTACCATACCTGTCAGACACCAAACCAAGACCAAACCACTAAAGGTGGAGGAGTGTCCATATTCACCAAGGATATTCACACCACCAGGCTACTTGCCCAACAGAATGCATCTGAAGTACTCGTGGTGCAACTAATTAACACTAGATAAGAATGCAATCTAAATTGTACAAGCTTGCTATAGTTCCCCCACCATGCCCCATGATTCTCACTACACCTTTCTAAACATACTGGGAAATATTATGATACAACCAAACACCTAATACTGGGTGATTTACACTACCCTGTCATTAACTGGGAAAACTACTTGTGTACCAACACGTGTGCCCAATGGTTCTTGGAAGTCATAATTCCCAATGCCCTGGGTCAAGTAACCCATAGTCCCACCAGGGGCTCCAATATCCTAGACCTGGTCATTATCAACATGGGAAATCAATGCTCCACACCTATGGCCACCCCATCATTGGTCAGGTCTGTCCATAAGCTAATCGCCCTTAACATCCACATCCCTCCTCCACATCCCAGTAAGAAACCTCCTTAACACATCTCCAAAGCCAACTTTATGCTACACATGTTAGATGTGACTAACATCATGACACCCATGCAGACGGGAACTGAGAGGATGACTGCTGAATCCTACACTAAGGCACTTTACGAGCACATACACTCATGCATGAATTGTGCCATCTCAAATAGAACCAAGACACTCCCCACTAAGAAAAGGAAGCCAATGTGGTGGTCCACTGTCTTAAACAAACAAAGGAAAGAAACTGTTGCAGAAACAAGGGAATTTCTAGGATGCAAAATATTCCCTTACCAGCCTCAGTAAGAAGCTGACATCCCTCATAAAATCCTCCAAAGCTAGTTATGAACATAATATAGCCAAAGATGCCAAAGACGACTGCAAGCCATTCCATACCTCTATCAGGAATCTAAATGGCAATGCTCAGATCTGCTTTGAGCTACAACAGGATGGCATTAAATATACTGATCCCAAGGATATTGCCAATATTCTGGCAGATCAATTCAGTGCCAACTGCACCCCCATCCCACCCCCTAAAGGACCCATCTCAACACTGAAAGATTGCCACATTCTGGTAATAATGGCCACACAGGTAAAAACCACACTCTCCAGAGCTAAGAAATCAACATCCATTGGGCCAGAAAACATCCCGGGCTGTGTACTACATGAACTACAAAATTAACTGGCACCTCACCTACATGCCATGTCTAATCATAGCCACACCTCAGGCTTTGTGCCCACTGCATGGTGCACAGCTACAGTTATCCCAGTCCACAAGGAGGGATCCACCTTGGATCCTGGGAACTACCGCCCCAGCAGTATGACGTGCCTGATCTGCAAGGCCAAGAAATGTATTATCATGGAACTTATAAACAAAGACATTGGCAACCTGCAAACACTGGACCCCACCCAGGTTGGGTTTGTGAAAGGCCAGTCATGTCTCCTGAACCTGATTGACATCTTTGAATAAGTCTCCAGAGCTGTGGACAAGGGTAAGGTGGTTCACACAGCCTATCTGGACCTCGCCAAGGCCTTTGACACCATTCCTCAGTCTGGAATCATAGGTAAACATACCCAGCTGGCCATTAATCCCTACGTCATCCAATGGGTTGCCAACTGCTGTACTGACAGAACCCACAGTGTAAAAGTAGGCGACTCCAAATCCAGCCCCAGACAAGTAACATTTAGAGTACCTTGGGATTCAGTCCTGGGACTCCTCTTGTTTGGCATGTGCTGCTCTGAAGTACAGGCCAACACTATGGGACTCTGGCTAACAAAGATCGCAGATGACTGCAAACTGGGAGCCAATATTGAATCCCCACATGATGTGCATATTCTACAGAAGGGCCTTACAGAAAGAGATGCTTGGTGCCTGTGCCACGGCCTCAAGCTCAATGCCAAGAAATGTATAGTTATCCCCTTTGGGAAGGGGCATGTACCAGTAAAGTACCACATAGGTGGCAGTACACTAAACACCTAAAGTGTGATAAGAGGCTTGGGGACACAGTTGGACAGTGGTCTCACCTTTGATAACCACATCACCACAACAGTCAGGAAATCCACCTATGTGGCATACCTCACCACTAAGGGCTTTTCATCCAGAAATAAAGAGGCTATTGTCCCACTGTAGTCATCTCTCAGTAGACTCAGTACAGACTACAATGCCCCATTTGGTATGTACCTCACAAGACATCTGCAACAACTAGAAAGGCTGGAGACATACCTCACTAAATGAATCAGAGGCCTAAACCAGATGCCCTATGCTACAGTCTGAAAAATCATCCAGCTATACTCTGCCACATATCGTGTACTCAGAAGTGATCTCTGCTTAACATACAATGCCATGTCAAACCAAGAGCTGTTGGACATTCTACACTTAAAACAAATCCAAATCCCTTACAGCCACATACTCGAGGGATCCAAATCTTGTCATCACAATGAACAAAACATGCTGGAGGGATGTATTCCTAACCCAGAGACTCTGCAGACTCTGGAATAGACAGCCCATACATGTCAAGCAGAGTGCCTCTTTAGCCCTCTTCAAAAGGAACCTTGATGATTGGATGGAAGATGGCAAATTGACCCAGGGGATCATGTCAGTCACCCTGCTAGACAGTGGTCCAGGGAATTAATATTGTGGGAAGGTAGTGAGTTGTCATGGCTAGGCATGTATAGGCCATAGGGCTGATAGCCTAATACCAACCTATGAACTTATGACCTACACTTTCCATTACCCAACCTTTGCAAGCCTGCTGATGTCATTCACTTTGAAATACACCTTTGGGGAAAAGGTAGCCCAGTAAGCTCCGTGGTGCATGCTATAACTGCATCATGCTGTAGTGTGATGTACTAGTTAGGTAGAAGTTCTAATCCCAGACATGACAACTGTCAAACTTTGTGTATTTGTCTGTGTAGGGATCAATGCTTTTGAGGCCATTTACAGTCACTACAATTTCCATTGCCCTACTTTGGCAAGCCTGCTGATGTCACTCACTTTGAAATACACCTTTGGGGAAGAAGTAACCCAGTAAGCTCTGTGGTGCATGCTATAACTGCGTAATGCTGTAGTGTGATGTATAAGTTAGGTAGGAGTTCTAATAAATACACTAAAACACATAAATACATGAAAACATACTTGGAGGCTCTAAATAAAAATCTGCAAAAGCAACAGAGACCTCCAAAGCAGATATCTGAGCACCCTACACTCCCCAACACAAGCCATGAAACACATACTTCACAAAACCAGTGTGCCATGCTATCACAGCCCTTAAGGCAAAATAACATGCCCAACACACTAGTAATAGGTGACTCCATAGTCAGGCACACTGACATCCCACTCACTAGGCTGAACAAGGAGAAGGTTACTGTTAGCTGCCTGTCAGGTGCCAGGATCCACTACATAACACAAGCACTCAGGTCACTCCAGAACAAGTACAAATATGACTCTGTCATTGTCCATGTTGGTGTGAGTGACCAGAGCTGTACCTCCCTGGACTACATGAAAAGAGACATGGAGGAGCTGCCTGATCACATAGCCCAGGCCGGTATGACCCTGACCCTGAGTAGCATTCTACCCTCACCAAGAATGATACCACGATATAGAGAAAAAATTACCAATTTCAACAATTGGCTAAGCTTCTAGTGTCATTCAAAGGGGATCCAGTGACTGTCAGCCTGGGATGACATGCTCAACAAGCCACGCTGCTTCGCTAGAGATGGCTTGCACCTGTCACTCTTAGGCTTTCGAATACTGGCCATGGCTCTTGCCATTCCCATAGCACCTTTTTTAGGCAAGGTTCAAAAGACAAACTCACCACCGTAAATAGCACAAGTAACAAAAAACTGAGGGCAATGCTACTCAATGCCAAAAGTTTAAACCTCAAAATGCACGCACTTGAAGCACTCCTCAGTATGGAGAAAATCGATATATGTGCAGTAACAAAAACCTGGTTTAAGGCTCCAGAGAGCACCCCAGCACTACCAGGCTACAACTCACACCATACACTTTGGCCACAAAACCCGGACTGAAATACAAAAGGTGGGGGAGTATCCATATTCATCAAGGCTACCCAAACCTCCAGGTTAGTGGCACAGCACGATGCTTCAGAGATCATCCACATGCAACTAACAATGGGAAAAACTGCTATTCAAATTATAGCTTGCTACAGATCACCCACTATGACCCAGGAACCCCACTCCGCATTTCTGGAAACACTGGGGAACATAAAGGTCCTACCAAACACCCTGATATTGGGTGATTTCAATTATCCAAACATTAACTGGGAGAACTACTCAAGTACAAACTCCCTTGCCCAACATTTCCTGGAATTTATAAACTCAAATGCCCTGAATCAACTGGTTAACACCCCCACCAGAGGTGACAACATATTGGACCTTTTCATCACCAACATGGGCGACCAGTGTTCCACACTAGAGGTCAACCCCTCGCTGCTTAGATCTGACCATAAACTAATCACTCTGGATATCCACATCCTGCCACCACCTCCAGTCAAAGAAACCACTGAGAAAAACTTTTCAAAAGCAAACTTCCCATTACTTAAGACCAAGGTGGGAAGTTTCAAAGCCCCCATGCTAAAGGATAATGCTGTCCAAGCTGCAAAATCCTTTACTAATGCAATCTACAGGCACCTACAAGAATGCATGGATCATGCTACCCCAAACAAAAACAAGACTCACTCCTCCAAGAAAAGGAAACAAGTCTGGTGGATCCCTGCCATAAACAAGCTAAACAACAGAAGGAGGAAACTAGTACAGAAAAGAGTAAAATCCCAATAAGGAAAGACATCTCTGATCAGTATCAGCAAGAAACTATGTTCCCTCATAAAATCATCCAAGGCTAGCTTCGAAAGAAAGATTGCCATGGACTCCAAAGATAACCACAAGGCATTCTTTAGCTATGTCAAGAATCTAAGTGACAATTCTCAGATCTGCTCGGAGTTAGTGCAGAATGGTGGACTTCTTTGAGACAGTTACCAAGGCTATAGATGAGGGAAAGGTGGTCCACACAGCCTACCTAGATCTCGCAAAGGCCTTCAACACCATTCCCCACTCAGGTATTATAGACAAGCTCACCAGCCTGAACATAAACCCCTATGTCATGAGATGGGTTGCCAACTGGCTCATGGACAGAACTCACATGTTAAGAGTTGCGGGAGCTAGGTCTGACTCTAAACCAGTTATGAGTGATGTTCCCCAGGGCTCAGTCCTAGGACTCCTCCTGTTCAGCATATACTTCTCAGAGGTACAGGCAAGCACAGGAGGACTATGGCTGACCAAGTTCGCAGATGACTGCAAACTAGGGGATATAATTGACTCTCCAGCTGACAGACATCCTCCAAAAGGGTCTTCCTGAGACAGATACCTGGTGTCAAAACCATGGCTTCAAGCTAGATGCCAAAAAGTGCATAGTCATCCCCTCTGGAAAAAACAAAGTACCTCCAAACTACCACATAGGTGGTAGCCCCCTAAATACGGAAGATGTAATAAGGGATCTGGGGACCCAAGTAGACAGTAATCTCTCCTTTGATAATCACATTGCCAAAGTGGTTAGAAAATCCTTCTATGTGGCCCACCTAATCACTAAAGGGTTTGCATCCAGATTGAAAGAGGCCATTGGGCCCCTCTACGCATCACTCATCAGACCCATTATAGAGTACATTGCCCCATTTGGGATGTACCTTACAAGACACCTGCAACAACTGGAAAGACCACAGAAGTACCTCACCAAGAGGATCACTGGCCTCAAGCAGATGCCCTATGCAGCTTGACTGAAGAAACTCCAGCTGTACTCAGTTGCATACCGCCTACTCAGAGGTGATCTGTGCCTGACATACAAGGCCATGTCCATCCCAGAATTGATGGACATGCTCCACCTAAAGAAAACCATATCCCCTCAAGCCACACACTCCAGGGATCTAAACCTCACCACAACAATAAATAGGACATGCTGGAGGGATAGATTTCCTGTCCTAGCGACTTCCCATGCTCTGGAGCAATATTCCAATCTACATTAGTCAGAGCTCCTCGTTAACCCTCTTCAAAAGAAACCTTGACGAGTGGATGGGAAACAGAAAGTTTACCCCAGGGATCATTTCAATGGCTCTGCTGGACAGAGGCACAGGGAACTAATCTAAGGGGGCAGAGAAAGCCAACACATTCCGGCTAGGCATATAAATGCCTTCGGGTAGATAGCCTAGTACTTACCTATGAACCTATGAACCTAATACAAGACATGGCAACTGTGAGACTCTGTGTGTGTGTGTGTGTGTGTGTGTGTGTGTGTGTGTGTGTGTGTGTGTGTGTGTGTGTGTGTGTGTGTGTGTGTGTTTTTCATTAGTATCCTGTGTGCAGGTAGCTGTGAGTGTGTAATAACAGGACTCATTATGGAGCAGGTTTTGCAAATTTCTTATATGGTGGGCCTATTATATGTCACAATGTCCACCTTACAAGGACAACAGATGTCAAACAGCAGAGAGGCTGGGATAGACAATCCATACCCCTACATGTGACATCATGGATTGGGGAACAATACAGGCAACCCTTGTATTACCCAGAGAACACTTTCCACCCATGTCTCATACACAACACACTTGGCTAGGCAACAACCACTATGTTGGTAGTTCCCTACATATTGCCCACAGATAGTAACCATGGTGTGATTGCAGTGGACTACAGAGGACATGGCACCCTGTCCCATCCCTACAATAGGCAAATAATTGCATACAGTGGTCCTTTGCTATGTTCCCCACTGGATGCCTGCAATAACTGTAGAGTCAGCAAATGTAACCCACAAAGGACATACCATGCCTTATACACATGCCCTGTATGGACAGATGCCACTGACACCAGTGAATACCTGTATTGTGCTGTCAATGTAGGTGCAGGGTCAACCTAGTTTCCCTTGCCAGTTCTCACCACATGAGGTCAGGAATGGCACATCTGATGATAACAATCTGTCTATACAACATGCCCCAGACACCCCAGGTACACGTCCACATGTCACAGAACATGCATGTGGGACATGTGCACATCCCAGACACTGTCCATGTTATGGAATATAGAACACATACATGGCAAACATTGCACAGCACTGGCCACCCACAATAGTAACCCAGATGAGTGGGTGGTGAATACAATACCCACCTGTGTGGGTCAATCCAGACACTACACCCCTGAGCCACACTGCAAACCATTGTCATGTGGCCTGATGCCAAGGTATACCTTTACCTAGCCTTGTACATCCTTCTGGCACAGTCAACCACTACACATCTGTGAAGCAATGCACCCATGCATGTCAGTACTGGCAAACGTGTGTGTGTGTGTGTGTGTGTGTGTGTGTGTGTGTGTGTGTGTGTGTGTGTGTGTGTGTGTGTGTGTGTGTGTGTGTGTGTCTGTGTGTGTGTGTGTGTGTGTGTGTGTGTGTGTGTGTGTGTGTGTGTGTGTGTGTGTCTAGTATAATGATTTGGATGCCATTCACACTCACTACACCTCCCATTAGCCTACTGAAGCATGCCTTCTGATGTCAGACACCTTGACATACCCTTTGCCCATATATCAGCCTGATAACCTCTGTGGTGTATGTGATACTTGCATATTACTGTAGTGTGGCAAACTAGTTAGTGAGGAAGTCTAATCCTGACCCTGCCAACTGTGATAATGTGTGTGAGTCCCTGAGAGAGTGTGGCTGTGTCATCCTTGACACCTGTTCTTGTGGACAGGCACATGTACTACACCTATCTTATCCCTCCTTTATCACTGTTCTTGATGTCACTCACCGTCAAATATACCTTTGGACAACTCCCCAACATGTAAGCTATGTGGCGCATGCAATAACTGCATAGACATGTAATAGCAATACATAGTCAGGCAGGGGTTTTAAACCCTATACTGGTAAGTGTGTGACACAAACATGCTTAGCTTTTACTCTCCTACTCCCTCCCTGTCTTATTTTGTCTCTGTCTGTCTCTCTCACTCCATCTCTGGTGGATGTGGAGATGTACACCTGCTTTGCTTAGGCAGCAGCTTGTGTTTTGTAAGTGATGCTCATGATCAGCTGATGGCCTGTGCATGAATTGCAGTCCCCCACTAGCTGATTGCATGTGGAACAGCTGTGGTAACATTCTCATAGCCAATTGCATGGAAACACACTCCTATAACTAGGAACATCATGTGGGTGTTGGCCCTTTTCATTCACTGTGAGTAGGACTTCATGTCAGTGTTTGGCAAACAGCATCACAGATGGTAGTGGGATATACCGCTATCAACATACACTGTGGAGACAGGCAAACAAACAGAATGGGGATGTTCCAGACATGACTACAGAATGTAAGTTTTGCTCTTCTGCATTTGAGGTAATGTTGGTTTAATAGGGTTTGTGTGGATATGGCTGGTCTACATGATTTAATACCTGTCATGACAGTGTTATGTGGTTGAAGAAACTCCCACCTGTAGAGTTATCTTCAGACTGGCCAGTGTTTGGAGTATTATGTGTCTTGTGTTACCCACAGATTACCTATCTTAGAACTACAGAAGCATAGTCTGAGGATTGCAGTCAGTACATGGCGACAGCCATGAGAGTTACTGACTTCATATCCCTCATAGGACATATGTCACACCAAACCCTGTTACAACAGTAAATGTATGAGGTTATCACAGCAACATGTCAATATTGGCCCTGTGTTTGTGCCTCCAGCCACAACTCCGTCAACCTTTGTACATATGTCATGCAGTAAGAGGTGCATGTGTTAAGTACACCATTATTTATTGACATCATACCTGATAACAGGTCAGTGAGATATCAGACTGCTAGACATGTGAAGTAGTAAGGGTTATATTTGAGGACATAACCTGGGCATTCTGTGGTAGTGTGTACAGTAGTGAGGTCTGCGTACTTATGGCGATTGTCAACAGTGTGTGTATTATGTATATGCACCTTGGCCTGTGTACAGACTGTGGTAGATATCATTGTTCTTGGTCCTGTTTTATCTGATGTTACATACTGCTCCAGTGTATGGTACCCTATCGGCTTACATGTTTGTAGGGCCAAACACACACACATGTCCCATACCACAGACAGGCATCGGAACACACTGTGTAGTGACCCAGTATATGTAGGGTTAGTTTGTGAGTGGCACATATGAGGATGGTGTTGATCAGACAGTCCATATACTGTAATATTAAGCTCGCTTACCATATGTGGCTGTAGCTGTGCTCACATTGGTTGTGGGTATGCACTTTCACACTGGTGTCTGTTACTCTGTGCTGTGACATGCCTGTAGAGCCTGCTATATTTGCAGGTACATGTGTATTCCCCATAAGAAATGTAGGCCAGTGTTGTGGAAGTCTGCCTGTAGTTTGCACAGTGCTTTGTGACATGCCTAGCAGCTTATTGTACTTACCCAGTGTGATGTTACGTCTAGATATTTGTCAGCTGTACTGCTGCTGGGCCACCATAATGGTCATGTGACAAAGCAGTGGGATGCTGTACAGATGTATGTCATGAACTAGTGGGTAGTATGTGGCCATGTGACCTCTGCACCACCAGTTATTATGTGTCAGGACATACAGGAGTGTGTGAATGCATAAACTGTGTGGGTATATGTATTCCAGTTTTTACATGATATACCCATTTACATGGCTGTTAACATCCACATTGTCAGGCTTGGTCCACATGTCTCACACTAAGGGGTTCTGTGTATACCACTAGACTGACCAGAGTGTGTCAGACTGTCCACATTTATTGGTCATATCTCTGCTGTATTCCACAGGACCATTACTGTCATATCAGTGGTAATGTACTATGATAACCTTAGGATGTCTGTCAGTAACTGATGGCGTACATGTCAATAGCAGATGTGACCTACCACACACAACATTTCTGTTAAGACAACCCCTGTTACAGTAGCAGCAGTCTACATATATACCTGCAATATGTACATGACATCCTCTTGCACTAAGAGGTTGAGACTACTGGTGCTGAGGTATGACTCCACTCCATGTTCTAGACGTATGTTAAACATATATGTATATATATATATATATATATATATATATATATATATATATATATATACATATACATATCTACATACATATATGGATATCTACATATGTACATATATATATATATATATATATATATATATATATATATATATATATATATATACATCTATATATGTCTACATATATACAGATATATATATATATATACACACATACACACACACACACACGCACACACACACACACACATACAGTTATATATATCTACATATATATATATATATATATATATATGTATACATATATATATATATATATATATATATATATATATATATATATATATATATAGACATAAATAGAGATATATATGCATATATGATGTACATACATATATATATATATATATATATATATATATATATATATATATATATATACACACACAGAGATCCGTATATGGCCATATATAATGATGCAGTATACAGATGTACATAAATACATATATATCAATATATATGTGTATGTACATGTACACATATATCTACATATGTATATATATATACATATCCTTATGTGTAAACATTACTGTTGTGTATACCTTCCCAGATGTATCACACCGTACTTATCTGATATGTGTATATTTAGATATAACAACATACATGATGCAACAGTAATATCACTAACAAGTACTACACAATTGTAAAAGTCACAGCAATTGTTCAATACTATTTAATATGTGTACTGACAGATATACTGGAAAAACAACAGCTGTTTTCACAGCTGTCATGGTGTAGTGGTTAACTACTGTGACTATAGTGTACAGAGTCCTGCGTTCAAGACCTGCAAAGGCTGTTTATTTTGTTGCTGGGCAGAACAAGGGCTGTTAGCTACAGAGTGGTTAAGGTAGCTTTGAGCAGCTTTAAGTGCATTTGCGTGGGTTTGCATGAAGCTAAGCACTGCTAAAGTACAGTTAAACTTACAGGTGCTTATACCATGTAGGCTTTGCTTACCAGTGCGCAAATGTGCTTAGCTATAATGCTGACACTTGCTAAGCATGTCTCAGCCCTGTTAACCAGTGCTCACATTCCAGTCTGATAACATAGCAGGATAATGACATCTGTAGTAAGTGTATGTAATGCCATGTAGATAACATGCTTCTATGTGCTGTCATTAGAGTAGCAAGGGGTGTGAGTCTGCTGTCTGGGACACTTGAGTATATATCGATTGTACAACACTTTTATTTGTGTGAATGTGTTACATGCATGGGTAGTATCCCAAGTTACATGCAGTCACACTGGCATGTAGTGTATCATTACTATATCGGAATACTATACTATATCGCTATATTGGAACAAAAGGAACAAAAAATTCCTAACCCCTGAATCTAGACTTACCCTGGGCCAGGCACTCCTCCTCCCCTCCCTCTTATATGCTGCCCCAGTTCTTACCAATATCCAGGCCTCCAGTCTAAACAAACACCAACAGACTTACCATAAAATAGCCATATTCATTACTAACTCCCCATACAACTCACATCACTGCATTTCTTTAAACTCTCTTCAATGGCTTGAACTTCCCCAATCTCTGCTATCTTATCAATTTCATATGCTACACTCTATTCTTTATAAAACCTCCTTCTGTCCACCTCTATCTTCCATAGTCTCCATCTACATCCTATCCCGGGCCCTCCATACTTCTAACCAACAATTATTTGATGTCTACCACCCAAAAAGGTCAGTAAGCAAACTATTCTACAAACACTCCCTTAACCATGCTTGGAACAAACTTCCCCTTGACTTACATTCAATCTCCCACACCTCATACTTTAAAAATGAATTAAAAGCTTGTTTTCTCAATTCCAGGACCTGCCTTTGCCATGACCCCACCTAGTCATCCTTCCCTTTATGTACCATTAAAAGGTCCATACTTAGTACCTCATTACACCTCTCTCTCCAATGTATCTACTATGCATTTGCATGATTTTATACAAACAAAAAAAATATTGTTGACCTGTTGAACTATATCAATGTAAAATTATGTTACTAAGATTCTTTTTAATGCAACTTTAACTTTATGCATGTAACCCAACATATTGAATCTCTTTGCTATAACTGCTATTATATCAATATTGTTTAAAATTGTACTTGTTTAAATAAATAAATAAATTACATTACTACTTTTGACAGTGCTTTCCCAAGTAAGAGTAGATTGCTAATTGTAGTACTGGAAACAAGCACCCCTGCATGCAAAGATGGTCTCTGAGTCCTCACTGTCATGTTCCTAGTGTGTGAGCTGTGTCTCATTAAATATTTCCTACAGGATAATGATCTGATGTGGAAAATAACTGTAGACTACTCTGTGTATAGCACATGTCAGTGAGGGCTGCCGTCATGCAGTAATGGCATACCTATCGGTGTCAGACATCTGTCAACACATTCATTCTAATGCATAGCTAGTTGGCTAGCTGATGTCTGCCAGTCCTCTGTACAGATGTGCATATGTCAGGTATCCATCTTGGATACTTACAAGCAATCTATGCTTAACTGGCACTGACATGTCTGCCAAGCTGTGTTATAAATGCCAAAGATAGGACTCCACACTCTGTACGCACCACATGCCATGGATACCTCAACTACACTACCACAGTCAACAGAACATGCTTGGGTGCAGGTCTCCAAGACAGACACTGACCATGTTATGTAATACATGTTACATACATGTTAATGGAGCACCTCACTGGCCCTCTGCAAGAGGCACCCAGATGATTGGCTGATGCATGTCACTCTCACCCTGGGGATCCCCCCAGTGGTGTCTTTTGATAGATGATGTGCTGGCACATGGCAGGTGGCATGATACCACTGTATAGACATCCCCTACACTTCCCATCTCTCCATGGACAAGTCTGGTAAACACCTATGAACACCTGCACCAATGCACCCCAGTACTGATAAATATGTACATGTGCATTACTGAGAATATCAGTGTCTGTGTGTTTGTAGACCTGTAGTTGAGAATACCCTAAGGCCCTTCACACCCACCACACACCCCCATTGCCATAGTTAAATGTGGCTGCTGCTGTACCAGACATTACATGTACCTTGTTACACCCTTCGCCCTAAGGGCTAACTGGGCCTTGCAATACCAGTACAACACTGTTGTACAAATGGGTTGATAGGCGTGGGATGCCCACTGAGTTCTGACAAGTGTGTGTATGTGTACATGTGTATATATGTAGGGTACAGCATTCTGAGCCCACATACTCCTGTTACAATACACATTGCCACACAATATTAGGGATAGTGATGTTGCTGACTGTAGGAGAGGCATGATAATGCATCACCCTATCATGCATGTGGCATGTGCATTAGATGCATATCCCTGTTGTAACACTCTTGGGATGGAAAAGGGGTTGTATTGCAGTCTTGGTCAATGTGTGATGGTGGGTATGTCAGAGTGATATCATGGGTTCTAGTGCGTACAAGATCCACAGTGGGGTGTGGGTGCTGGGTATACTGTCATTACACCATGGTACCCCCGGTACATGTTCCATGTACCACTGTATGGTGACCACTGTCACCATCAACCATACAGGTAACTGATAACACTATCCATCCTAGATATGCATGTGCTGTGTGCAAACTACCTGTAACACAACGGACACACTGACAAGGTAGTTAGCATTGATAGGCCCAGGTCTTTCAGATGTGTGTCTGACTGTTATGTATTTGTCAATGTGTATATGACGGTATGTCATACTATGTATTGTCCATAAACAACCATTACATCCCCCATTACCATACTGTACATGCCTGGGGATGTTCTGCATGTAACATGTAACCTGGAACACAGCTCATCCTAAAAGCTGTGTGGTGTGTGCAGTTAAAGCCACACACATCAGTAGCACTACATATCCAGGTAGGGGTCTAGTCTCAGTGTTGCCAAGTAAGAGTGTGCGTGTATGTGGAGCGATCTACTTCAGTTTGCAGAATATACATGTTCCAGTAGGTCGTCTGTCCAAGAACTGTTTGGCATATGCTAACATTTCACAGGTATCATCCTGTGGACATACATTTCATCACAACTAGTGTTAGATGTGTAAATGGCCTCTTCCCCACTGTATAGGTATGCAACAATACTGGGGTTGGTATATATAGTTGGGTGTGGCTGTTGTGGACACAGCCAACATCATTGCAGTTACTGGTGAGTGCATCCCCCCGCGCAGCTGGCCATAATACTGTACAGTTCATGTTAACAGGTTAGATAGTTGTCTATTACACTGTCTGTGGTTCTACAGCACCTCTCACCCTCCAAAGGGTAGGGGTGTGCCACCCATACCAGCACACATATGTTTACCGAGTTGAGGATTGCACTACATTGGGGAAGGGGACATATACCCTGCCGGTACCATCGTCAGTGACATTAACCAAGAGGACTGCTTATTCCAGAATGTGCTGTAGTGCATAGTGTGGCTTGGTGGAATTATATAGGCTACAATGGGTTCCTTGCACAGGTACATGCATCCATGTGTACAGTATTCTCTGTGTAGTGCATCAACACCAAAGCCTCTGTGTGTGTTATACACAAACATGTGGTGTGTACCACCCAGTACAACTACCATTGTCCACTGTAGAAGGGCTGCTAATAGCAGCCACCATGCACTCACTGGAATACACCACCCCCAGACCTTTCAGCCATGTGGCACAGCCAGTAACCGTTATACAAACCTGTGACGTGTTCACCTGTACCCAGGATATGTCACAGCCAAGGTGTCACCACAGTGCCATACCCCTTATGAGATATGACAGCAGACCATCCTCCTGCTGACACATGGACACCTACAACACAAACGGATAACATTATGGAGACCGCAATCACTCGGTGTTAATAACAGCTATAATGCATCATGGCTGGACAGCTACACTTCCTGACATGTAAGTATTAAACTTTACTGCAGACAACATGTTACACAGCAGTACATTGGTACACTATATTACCGTTGCCATGTGCATAAGAACCATATTAGCCTGTCCCTGCATTGATGTTATGGATGACAGGGATGTGGCACAGGTATCATCATATGCACAGGGTGTGTTGTTGGTTTGCCAGAGACCTAGGCTGAGCCATACATTTGACACCATGTGTGTGAGTGAGGGGTTTTATTTATTGATATGGCTGTGGTGATGTGGTGTGTGTAGGTATGGGGTTGCCCTAGCTGTGCTTGTATTGTGTGTGAGTATGCATGCACACAGTTCTGCCATGTGGCTGGCCTATACAGGTGTTTGTTGGACAGCTGCAGACCATACCTGGCAGGGTGTGCAGTTCATCATCTCCAGCCATGGACACGAGAACTGTGCCTGCCAGGGGTTCCATGGGCATGTCCAGGTACAAGCCATGATATGGTACTCTTCCCTGATGATGACATATGTTCGCTGGAACCAGGTCCCTCCTGGGACTGGCCAGGGCCACATGGCCTGTTGTGGTGCAGTGCTGGGGCTGAAACTGCCACTACAGGAGCAGCTTGGTGTCCTTGCATGTCCACGTCGACCTCCAGCTGTTGGTGTTGCTGGCCTACATCCATGTGGCCATTGCACCACTCCCACCACATGCTCATGCACAGACAATCCACAGTCGATGAGTCCCACCATCTCACCCCACCATCTAACCATGACCTCTGTATAATAACACAGGGCACCTGCAAGATCATGGATGTTGTCAGTTACAGCTGAAAGAGTAGCCCTCTGCAGCCTCAGACCCTGTCTGGTGTACCATTCCATATATGCCTGCATCTCCATGACAGCCTGAAACATGCATCTGTTAGTACCAGATGTGGCACATCTGCCAGGGGCACAATGACCAGCAGCCCTCCAATAAGCACCCCTGTACATCTGCCTATGTGGTACCCTGCCAGACATCCAGCTATGGCTGCTGTGTCCAGACACATGTGCCATAGATTCCACACTGTCCTGTGGCATGAACTGTCCCTCTGCTATGACCACTGGTGATGGGGTATCTATAGGCACTGTGACTGTGTGGAGGGATGGGGTGGATAACAGGGGGATATCAAATGATGGAGCAGTTTCAGCCTCTGACAACCCCACCTATGCCTCACCACACCTATCATCATTGTCAGTGTCTGTATGGACGCCAACATCAGATTGCCTGCAGGAGGGACCCTGTGAGGGGAAAACAAGAAATGCACTTTAAGACTTGTACATCATTGCTTAACAATACACACACACACACACACACACACACACACACACACACACACACACACACACACACACACTGACATTCCGCCATAATACTTACCTATCCCTGAGTTTACAGACTGTCCCAAGCTTATTCTCTTAGGTTCCTAATCCTGCATCAGACTTGGAAAAATGCAGTCATTAATACCAATCATTAATGTATCATTCTTCTAATTGCCTAGACAAGTGATCACAAAACATGATATGTTACTCCATTACCTCTTTGACTTGATTGGAGTTGGTTTATCAAAGACTCACTGCTGTCATCCAGTGTTCACCCTGGGTTTGTCCAGACATCTTGAGCATGGCCCCCTATGTTAGGGGCTACTACAGTCACTCAATAATGTCATGCACTGGAGTGCCATACATAACTATTGTTCAGTTGATGCAACACCTGTTGCTCTATTAATTTATTATGTGGACTACAGAAATATTTGGAAACACTCACTGGTGTTGTCTAGTAATTCTCCAATGCATCTGTAGTGCTGCATATGTGGGTATTCTTTCATCTTTCTGCTGATTGCAATAATAACATTATACCTGGTGTCTAGTTTCCCTCCCAATGCATGTTCCATGGTACAGACATTATTATATTATCAGCTGTCCTGACATTACATGTCAGACAAGTATTCCTGGTGTCTCATGTGTCTGTCCATGTCCATGTACTGCACAATTTCAAAAGGAAGTCAAGAGGTATGAACAATCCCACAATCACACATGTGCATACATGGACACACACACAAACACACACACACACATACAGACACACATCCTACATACATCAACACCCCTCCACTCCACCAGATTGCACTTACAGACCTTTGAATCCCTGCTGCAGTGCACTGTTGTGTCTTGATGACAACCCCTCCCCACCCTCACCCTTTTTGCAGATGCTTGACAACTATAGCCTACACATGTGGGTCATTTTGCAGTGTCCCAAACACTGAACACCATGTGTACCAGCCTATTCCCAGCTAATGAATGGCAAACATACAGGTGTGCACTGGCACCAGCAAGGTACAGACTGGGATGGTGGGCATGAGGTGGGGTGAGGTGTGTGGCACATGTAGATTACTTGATACTGTCTGTAGGTTTCCAACGTGGTCTTGGTACACCAGTACACATTGCAATGCATACCTTTTGGGGACCTTTTCTGTTATGCATACGCTACCTGTAGAAAGGCCTGGCTGATGTTTCCTATGGTACAACTGTCCTATTACCCTAACCCATGGGCCAAACGTATGCAGAGTCCAGGCAATTGCTGACATGGGTACTGCACAGCTAGTACTTGCTAGACATTCCTGCAGCTCCCTCAGTGTTGTGGCATGTTACCAGGCAGCCTGCATGACCGGTTTGCTGCATGTGACATCATCTGTCTTGGATGGCCATCTGTTTATTTTCTACATTAATCCTGTCCCATACATCCTCACCACATACATGACTATCTGCACTGTTTGCCATGGTAGATGCAATGGCGAGGTATGGCTACATGTCCATCTTCTGGGTGCTACCTGTTGGGTATGGGGTCCATGCCATGGCATGTAAGATGTGTGCAAGCCACAGCTGCCTCTGTTGCAAGTAAGTGGGCATATTTGATGTCCAAGTGTCTTTGACAGCAGACCATTTCTTGGTGTGACACTGGGGACATGTACTTGCTGGAAGGTGCATTCTCATGAAGAATGCATGCTGTCAGTACCTCAACAGCTGCTTCCACTATATTTTATTTGGAGTGTGTGCACGCATATGCTTCAAGTGTTTGTGAAGGTATGTATTCCCCATATTTTCTGTCCTAACATACGATTCCGTATTACACACTCATTGCCCATGTTAGGATCACATTGCAGGTTGTAAGGGTTGTGGACTGCAGTATTGTGATATGATGTAGTGTAGATCTCTAACAGTTGCCATTGTAATACTGGTATATACACTGTTGTAGCACTGTATAAGGGAGATGTTTCACACATGTCCCTACTGTAGGCCATTTGTCCCACCATTATGTTCTTCTCTGTGCACACATTTTGCAATAACAGGATGTTAGTTATATTGCAGGAGTCTGAAGCACCTTTCAGATACACCATCATGGTGACCACTGTGATGCAGTGCAGTTAACAGCAACAATACATGAACATGTACAGCATGAATTATGGGTAGGTGTGTTAAATGTGTGCATGGAATATATGGGTCTATATTATATATTCAAACTTTCTAAACTTCATATCCCATATGTTCAACAACATACGATCGAAATTTAAAAGTTTGAATATATAAAAAAAAAAAAAGAAAAAAATTTACCTTAAAGGTGCAGGCAGGAGGGAAAGCCCCCCTGCACCCTCCACACCCCCCTACTTAAATATACCAACTCTGAGATCGCACTTCAGTGCAGTAAAGGGAAATACTCCCATTTTGCACTGAACGGCACCATTACGTTTAACCTTCGAACGCTTGAAATTTCGATCATATGATGTCGACCATATGCCATTCAAAATTTCAAGCATTTGTGGTTCTAATAAGAACTCAAATATACCATGGCCATAACATGACCAATGTATTGGCAAACCTGAACAAACACCATACTCACCAGCTACAGGCTGCTGCCCTGGAGGTATACCAGAGGGACCTACATAAGTGTGTGAGAGATATTATATCAGTAGCCACAGCTGTGGCATTGGTAAAGGGTGGGTGTAGCATTACAGTACATCAACAGTACAAGCCCACAATACTACAGATTATGCACATCTGTTTATTACTACTACTTAGCAACAGACTATATATATTTCATCTCAGATATGCATGATCTAACTGTGCAGATGCAGATGGATATGCAACAGTGGTCTACTGATGTGCCCTGTGGCCTTACCTGCATGGTCCTCTGCCATAGTGTGGGTAGCACCCACCTCCACTATGGTCTCCACCTGGTGTTGTGTGTGCAGGCAGGCAGATGCCCTGAGGCTGGCAAGGAGCTCCTCAACATGTGTCGGGGGGGGGCTGGATGGCATGATCACCCCCTGTTGCAGGCTGGTTCATAGGTTCATAGGTTTATACTAGGCTATCTGCCCTAAGGCATTTATAAGCCTAGCCCAAATTTTTGTGGCTTACGCCACCCTTTATATGAAAAAATACTGTGCCCATTAGTTTGTTGTGCCTCTGTCCAGCAGTGACACAGAGATGATTCCCAGGGTAAACCTACGATCTCCCATCCACAGGTCAAGATTTCTCTTGAACAGAGCCAGCAAGGTGCTCTGCCTCACATGGACCGGGATTTTATTCCACAGCATAGGGAGTCTCTGAGTGATAAATCTATCCCTCCAGCACGTCCTATTTATATCCGTGCTAAGGTTTAAGTCACTTGCTCTAGTGGTTTTGGTGGATTTGGATTTTTTTGAGGTGGAGCATGTCCATTAATTCCAGGTTGGACATGGCCTTGTATGTCAGGCACATGTCACCTCTGAGCAGACGGTATGCGACTGAATAGAGCTGGAGTTTCTTCAATCTGGCAGCATATGACAGATTTTGGAGTTCCTTTATCCTTTTGGTGAGGAACTTTTGGGGTCTCTCCAATTGCTGCAGATGTCGGGTGAGATACATCCCGAATGGGGCATTGTACTGATCATTGGTCTGATAAGTGAAGAGTACAGGGAACAATGACCTCACTAGATCTGGATGTGAATCCTTCATGATCAGGTGGGCAATGTAGAAGGTCTTTCTAACCACTTTAGCAATGTGAGTGTCAAAAGAAAGGCCACTGTCAACCTGGGTCCCCAGGTCCCTGATAACCTCTTCTGTGCTTAGTGGATTGCCACCTATATGGTAGCTTGGGGTTACCTTGTTTTTCCCGAAAGGTATGACTATACATTTTTTGGCATTTAACTTCAGGCCATGGCTCTGGCACCAGCTATCTGTTTCCGTGAGTCCCTTCTGAAGGATATCCGTGTCCGATGCACTTTCCACTATGGCCAGTTTGCAGTCGTCTGCAAACTTTGTCAGCCAAAGTCCTCCCATGTAGGCCTGTACTTCTGAGAAGTAGATGCCGAACAATAGGGGGCCAAGGACCGAGCCCTGTGGGACACCACTTGCGACCGGCTTGGAGTCTGACATAGCGCCAGCAACTCTAACCTTGTGGGTTCTGTCCTTAAGCCAGTTTGCAACCCATCTTGTGACATATGGGTTTACATTTAAGCTGGTAAGTTTTTCTACAATACCCGAGTGGGGTATTGTGTCAAAAGCCTTTGCAAGGTCAAGGTAGGCTGTATGGACTGCCTTTCCCTCATCAATGGCCTTGGTGACTGTTTCGAAGAAGTCGACCAAGTTCAAAAAGCATGATCTTCCCTTGACGAAGCCAAACTGGGTCGGGTCCAATGTCTGCAAGTCCCCTATATCTTTGTTTATGAGCTCCATTATGATCCTCTCCATAGCTTTGCAGACTAGACTTGTTAAGCTTATGGGGTGGTAATTACCAGGGTCTGTAGAGGCAGCGCCTTTGTGGTCCCCCCTGACTGCAGCAGCACACTGACAAGCATGGTGAAGTAAGTCGGTGCATTGATGCCAGACCTGCTCATAACTGCAGTTATGCAGGCCGACATCGTTTACCCTGTGGACAAGATCTTTCCACAGGGCAGTCCACTCCTGCAGATCATGGGCTGTTCATCCGAACAACATGTGGTAGTGCTGCACCAGGTGTGAGATGATGACATCATTCTCCTCCGCTGTGTAAATGGGCAACCTCTCCCTGGTCATATTGCCTGAAAGACATAAAGATGGAAACAGGTCTGAGGACCTCATACTGCAAGGTTATCATAGTTGTTAATACACATCTCTGTCTCCCCCCCACCATTTCTGCAACAACAATCTGATCACACAACTTAACGGGTACGTCTACAAAATACCTACCAATGGGACATATATCGTATTGTACAGCACTTTGTGCTATGTGTTTGTAGTCATGTTCCCTGTGGGCACACTATCATTGGTGGCCTGTTACGGACAATGTCATCTGCATGCCATTGTAAGGGCCATTATGGTTCCATATATGCATGTGTTCTGTTTGCTATGTGATTGCTGCACATCTATTGTTTTGTGTTAATGGGGATATCTATGCATGCTGTTTGACATGATCTGGGAATGTGTGGACTATTACTACCCACATATGTTCTATAACAGTGACACAATAGCATGTTTGAGTAACAGTTGCTTGCAGAACCACCTCTCCCACCTCATCTGGCCATGTTACCAGGCCACATCACATGTGGGACTTACCCTGGGGCCTTCTTCTACTGGTCCTTTACTACCTTCAGGTGGAACCACCTCAGGGGATGGTGTTCATCCCCCCCGGGAGCACACACAGATTGGATCCTGTCACCCAAAGTCAGGTCCAGGGTCTGGTGCATAGTTAGCACCACAGAGAGTTGGGGGATGTGCTACAGCACCTTGAGGCCCTCAGTACATACTCACAGGGTCACCATACTCCTCCTAATCAGCGCACAGCCCAGGCACCATCAGGGCCGTGAAACTGGTGTTTGTGACTGCCCATGGGTGGGGGCTCATGGGCTTCCACAACGCAGATGACACTCCCCATCCAGGGTGTTTACCCACCACATGTGTCATATACCACCCCTGTAGCATGTCTTCTCTATCTTACAAACCAACCTGCTTCCACAAATATACCTGCTATCATCATCATCTTTCATCATCATCATCTTTCGGCTTTTCCCGTTAGCGGTTGCCACAGTGGATCATTGCTTTCCATTTCTTCCTATCCTCTGCATCTTGCTCTGTCAGACGAACCGCCTGCATGTCCTCTCTCACCACGTCCATAAACCTTATCTTAGGCCTTCCTCTTTTCCTCTTACCTGGCAGCTCCATCCTTAGCATCTTTTTCCCAATATACCCATCATCCCTCATCAGCACATGTCCAAACCAATGCAATCTCGTCTCTCTTTGTTTGTCTCTAAACTGTCCAACATGAGCTGACCCTCTAATATACTGATTCCTAATCCTATCCACCCTAGTCACACCGAGTGCAAATCTTAACATCTTTAACTCTGCCACATCCAGCTCTGACTCCTGCCTTTTTGTCAATGCCACTGTCTCCAACCCATATAACATAGCTGGTCTCACTACCCTCTTGTAGACCTTCCCTTTCACTCTTACTGGTATCCGTCTGTCACAAATCACTCCTGACACTCTTCTCCACCCATTCCACCCTGCCTGTACTCTCTTCTTCACCTCTCTTCCACATTCACTATTACTCTGAACTGTTGATCCCAAGTACTTAAACTTGTCCACCTTTACCAACTCTACTCCCTGCATCCTCACCATTCCTCTACCCTCCCTCTCATTTACACACATATATTCTGTCTTAGCCCTGCTGACCTTCATTCCTCTGCTCTCTAGAACATATTTTCACCTCTCCAGAGTTTCCTTAACCTGATTTCTACTCTCACTACAGATCACAGTGTCATCTGCAAACATCATAGTCCATGGGGCCTCCTGTCTGATCTCATCTGTCAACCTGTCCATCACCACTGCAAATAAGAAAGGACTCAGAGCTGATCCTTGATGTAATCCCACCTCCACCTTAAACTGATCTGTCACTCCCACTGCAGTCCTCACCACTGTCACACTACCCTCGTCCATATCCTGTACTACTCTTACATACTTCTCTGCCACTCCCGACTTCCTCATACAATACCACAACTCTTTTCTAGGCACCCTGTCATATGCTTTCTCCAAGTCTACAAAGACACAATGCAACTCGTTCTGACCTTCTCTGTATTTCTCCAATAACACTATCAGAGCAAACATTGCATCTGTAGTGCTCTTTTCCAGCATGAAACCATACTGCTGATCACTAATCATCACCTCACTTCTTAACCTAGCTTCTACTACTCTTTCCCATAACGTCAAGCTGTGACTGATCAATTTTATCCCTCTGTAGTTACTGCAGATCTGCACATCACCCTTATTCTTAAAGATAGGTACCAAAACACTTTTTCTCCACTCCTCAGGCATTCTCTGACTTTCCAAAATTTAATTAAACAATCTAGTTAAAAATTCCACTGCCATTTCTCCTAAGCACCTCCATACTTCCATTGGGATGTCATCTGGGCCAACATCCTTCCATTCTTCATTCTCTTCATAGCTGTCCTTACTTCCTCTTTGCTAATCTGTTTCACTTCCTGATTCACTATCCCCACATCATCCAGCCTTCTCTATCTCTCTCATTCTCTTCATTCATCAGCCTCTCAAAATACTCTTTCCATCTACTCAACACACTCTCCTCTCTTGTGAGTACCTTTCCCTCACTATCCTTTATCACCCTTACTTGCTGCACATCTTTCCCAGCTCTGTCCCTCTGACTAGCCAATCGGTACATGTCCTTTTCTCCCTCCTTAGTGTCCAATCTCATACAACTCTCCATACGCCTTATCCTTAGCTTTCACCACCTCTCTCTTTGTCATGCGCCTCATCTTCTTATACTCATGTCTACTTTCTTCATCTCTTTGACAATCCCACTTTTTCTTTGCCATCCTCTTCCTCTGTATACTCTCCTGTACTTCCTCATTCCACCACCAGGTCTCCTTGTTCTCCTTTCTCTGTCCAGATGTCACACCAAGCACCTTTCTAGCAGTCTCCCATACTAGTTCTGCTGTAGTTACCCAGCTATTTGGTAACTCTCCACTGCCTCCCAGTGCCTGTCTTAACTCTTCCATAAACTCCACTTCACAATCACCTTTTTTTAACTTCCACCATTTAATCCTTGGCACTGCTTTCACACTCCTCCTCCTCTTCTTGATCACCAACGTCATCCTACAGACCACCATTCTATCCTGCTTAACTACACTTTCCCCTGCCACCACTTTACAGTCTCCAATCTCCTTCAGACTGGCCCTCCTACATAGGATATAATCCACCTGTGTGCATCTTCCTCTACTCTTGTATGTCACCCTATGCTCCTCCCTCTTCTTAAAATATGTATTCACCTCAGCCATGTCCATCCTTTTCGCAAAATCCACAATCATCTGACCTTCTGAATTCCTCTCCTTAACACCATACCTACTAATCACTTCCTCATCCCCTCTGTCCTTCCCCAAATTACCAATCCCACCTTCACAAAGAAGAGCAATGTTTTCCCAACATGGGGTTCACACCTGACATAACCATCCATTTTGCACACATTTACTGCTGTATATATATGTGTGTATTGATATCTGTGATGTTCCCTTAAATATATATATATATATATATATATATATATATATATATGGGTCTACTTCAGTAGACCGAAAGACCACATGATTGACAATCAAAACAATGAGACCAAATCAACGACTGTGCGGAATAACTAAACATCAAAACCACAAAATACCACATAACCGACAAGGAAACGTACAACTGTGACAACAGCTGATACCATCCGTGTAATAACACTTGTATACACAAATTAGCTATCTCCTACCTGCATAACCCTATTTGTTCTGTTGAACTATATCCGTACAAAAACAGTACTTAACAATGTGTATTTCCTCTGCTACACACAGAAAGCAACATGGCTGACATAAATAGCAAAGCCCCAGGACTGTTAGATAGCGTGAACCAGAATGTAACGTCAAAAACAAGGAAGTAGCTCCTATAAGTAAATGGCTACTTGCACCACTTAGACAATGTAAAGAATACTAACACATATTGGGGATATAACAATAAAATCTCTAAAACCTGCAAATGTAGTGCCATAACTACAACAAAGCCTAATGCGTACAGGCAACATAAATCAAATCCGAAGCACTATCCGAGGGATCCCGGAAAATTGCAGCGGTATGTAATATGCCATAATTTAAAAACTAGAGCAACCTACAGTAGAAAAGACAAACAGATATGGCAAATACTAAATACAAGTCATCCATTTCTGCTATTGTGGGGGGCTGTGCCCCCCACCCTCCCTAATTATGTATACCAACTCCAAGATCACACTACACTGAGGACAGGGCAAAGTTTCCAATCCTCACTGTATCACGATCTTACTGTGAGTACACTACATTAGACATTGTTTACAGGGAGGAGTTGTCAGAATCAGCTGTTGTAGTTGTGCATGGTGGTAACTTGATGGTGAAATGACATTTTGTTGTTGTGACAGTTTGTGTAAATAAGATTTCACTGTTCTGGTCTCAGTCATTTGACTGTCGGCGTTATGGTATACACACACACACACACACACACACACACACACACACACACACACACACACACACACACACACACACACACACACACACACACACACACACACACACACACACACACACACACACACACATCTACATGTATAAATACATTTCCTGTACTGTTGAATGACTGTGCTGGATGATATTGTTGTGAAAACATCAGGGACATGTATATCTGACATGGCTTAGTGGTAAATCACTTTGGCTATGGTGTGCAGGGTCCTGGGTTTTAGCCTTGCAACTGCTGTTTATTTTGTTGCTGGGCAGAACAAAGGCTGTTGGATACAGAGTGATTAAGCCACTTTTAAGCAGTTGTAAGCAGGTTTGCTTGAAGGTAAGCACTGATAACTTCCGGTTACAGTTTCTTATACTCAGCTTCTAAATTGCTTAACCTGTGTAGGCATTGCTTACCCCTGCACAAACAGGCTTAAACCCGCTTAATGCTGCTTAATAATGCTTACTCCTGCTTACCCCCGTGCTAATGTCTTTAAAAGAAAAGAAAAAGGGTTGATAGGAAAGTGGTGAAAAAGGGGCACAAAGAGGGAAAGACAGTAGGGAAAATAGCTAGGGATGTGCAGGACGGGTGTAGGGAAGGTCCATAGATGTCCATCTCTTCTACAGCAACAGCTGTGCATATACACTGATTTGGAGGTAGATTTGGACACTCATACCCCTGAGAAAGTGGTGAAGACAACAATAATATGTTGTGAAGCCAATTAGATCAGATTACATGTGTCCAGTGGACACATGTGCGAAATGGACAGCTATGTATGGGGCAAGATTTTTTTTGGGAACAGAGTACCTTTTTTTTAAGGTTAGAGTGGGATGTTAGGGAGGGATAGTAGGTATATTTAGGGAGGTAGGTTGGGTGGGTAACAGACAAGACAGAATAGAGGGGTGGTATATGACACATGGGGGGTAAACACCTTGGATGGGGAGGGATGTTTGGAAGTTGGAAGCCCATGAGCCCCCTAGTGGAAACAGTGGGACTGAGGTCCCCAACCATGGGCAGTCACCACTGCACCTTCACGGCCCCAAAGGTGATCGTGTTGGGGGCTGAGTAAGAGGGGCAGGCTGACCCTCTATATGCACCACGCAGCCCTCAGGCTGGTGTAGCAGCTCTCCAAACTTCCTGCGGAGTTGGTTATGCACCAGACCCCAGACCTGACAATGGGTGACAGTATCCTATCCACGCCTGCTCCCGGGGGGGGCGAGCCCCATCCCCTGAGGTGGTTCCACCCAAAGGTGATGCAGGACCAGTGGACGAGGAGGTCCCGGGGTGAGCCCCAGTTATGCTGGTGCCCGGTGCCATGGCCAGATGAGGTGAGAGTGGTGGGTTCGCTGGGACCAGCCTTCCCAAACTTGCTATGGTGTTTCAATTTTAAAACATATGTGGGTTAGTAATAGTCAACACAGTCCAGGATTAGGTATAACAGCATGCATAGATATTCCCATTAACCCAAAACACCAGATATGGAACAGTTGCTTAGCAAACAGAACACATGCATATATGGAACCACAGTGGCCATTACAACAGCATGCAGGTACATTGATGGCAACATACCACCAATGTGGGAGTATTTCAACATGCCACATGCATAGAAACAAATTCCAATAGTTATCTAACAATAGGACATATGTCCCAACAGTAGATTTAATTGTACACATACCGATTGAGTTGTGTATTTAATTTATTGTTACAGATATGGTGGGGGGGGGTGTAAATTAACAACTTGTATATCCCCTGTAGCTCTCATTACTTTCTTAGTCAGTGTTGTGATCTGTACCTTACAGGTATTATTACACTACCCTATGGCCTTAGTTTGGACAGTGGTATGGATGTAGACAACTGTATGCATGAACTGTATTTTACCTGCAGTATACACCTCTTACCTGGTATACCTGTGGAGGTATTGTTTGTTAACACTACCTGACTGTTTCTATGCATATTCCCAGATTCCAGATTGATGTTATGCACATACCTCTCCATCTCTTATTGCACACACTCTGGGCATGTCTTGACAACATGCAGGTGAAACTGGGACATATTTTGACTATTGCCCTCATAAACCTTTGGTGAGTTGTACAATGACAGGTTTGTTTTATAGACATTTTCCAAATATTTACAGGCCTGACAGTCAGTTATATGACATTAAATGCTGCCTAAATGTCAAAGATTATCACGCTGATATGCCAGGGGGACAGGGTAACAGGCAACAGATATGAGAAAATTATCTGGACATTCTGGAGAGATCTGTACAGTTGAGGGGTATGATTCTGCATACAGCTTACTACCACTCCCAGGATTCAAACCATGGCTGTGTCTGCTAAAAATAAAACAGTGTACATCACAGTTGAGTGTGCTATATAGACATTGCTGTGTATCTTTTCCCTGAATTCTGTCTATAAGTCTCCCGTCATTTTACAATCTGGCCTTGTAATTACGACACTCTTATACAGGGTTTCCTAGACAGTTTTATTATGTAGCACTGTGTGGATGTCAGTGATGAATAATACCTTATTAGTTAGAGATACTGCAACAATAACACTGCCATACAATAACAGACTAAACAGTATCAGTCCAGGGTTTCAATCTTTTATTTCCAGGCACAGTTTTCATATCTGACAGATCTGTGGGGGGAATGTTTGTTAACGCTACCCGAATGTTGTCACACATATTACCAGATTCAACATTATTATTGTGCACATACATCTCACTCTGTTACTGCACACACTCTGGGCATAGCTTCACAACATGGGGGTGGAGTTGGGACATACTTTGCTTATTACTCTCATAACACTTTGGTGAGTTGCTAGAGTGACAGGTTTGACAGTTATGATGTCTGATAATCAGTTGTATGTCATTATTTGCTGCCTAAATGTCTGGAATCATCCCACTGATTTGCCAGGGGGACAGGGTGACAGACAAGGGACTTACGCCAATTATCTGGACATTCTGACAATATCTATACAGTTGTGGGGTATGATTCCCCATACAGCTTACTACCACTCCCAGGATTTGAACCATAACTGTGTGTGCAAAAAATGCAACACTTCACATCTCAGTTGAGTGTGTTATTTGAATTATGTTGTTTATCTTTTCACTGTTTTCTGTCTAAGTCTCTCTCAGTTGTACACTATGACCTTGTGATTACAATAGTCATATACAGACATTCCTACACATTTTATTTATGTAGCACAGTGTGGGTAACAGTGCTTAATACAACAGTACTATTAAGATATTGCAACACAACATTACCATATGATACCAGAGTAAAAACAAGCAGTCCAGGAGTTAGACCGTTATTGCAGGCTGTTAACCTTTTATTTACATACAACCGATATGAGACTCTTCCTGCCATATTGTCTGGTTTATTCAGTACATGCCATATATAATACATGTTTTAAACTGGCAATTAACTTTATACTACTTTTAGATTTATTTCTTATGACAGTACATGCAAGATTATTACTAACCTACCTCACGATGCAGCCTCTGCAGTCTACATGCATGGGCTTCCCGATTCATAGCCCACTCTTCTGCCGCTGTCAAAGACATAAGAGGAATATTTAGCCATACCTATCCATAATATACATGAGCTGACAATTATTAAACAGGTAGTAGACTGATACTACTACATGGCTGGGACATCACCCGTCTTCCTAGCTTCTTGGATCCACTGATCCAAGAGCTCCCTCTTTCTCCATTTCAGGTCAGCATAGTGATGCCTGACCTACTCACCAGTTTGAGGGATGCCAGTGGCACTAGTGGGGTCACGGGCGAGATGGTCCCAGGCTATCGCTTTATATTGGGAACCCTGGTACTGTCTCTGCAGCAGTCTCTGGTCATGGTATTTAACAAGGTGTCCTGCCATGACTTTGGACTCCTGAATGCCCCAGTGCTGTGCCCAGAAGCTTCGTCCTTCACCCACACTAGCCATAGTGCCTACAGGAGGAAGCTACAACCAGTTATGAGATGTATTCCCACCTGTGGGGTTTAAATAGGACCAATTTCCCACACTTTGCCATGATTGGATGGTTTTGAAAATGCTAAGCTATGGGCAAACCAGCTTACCTAAGGTTGGCATTGCTTAAAGGGGTATACAAATGGGCAAACTGATTTAGCTGGCCTACACATTGCTTACACCTAGTAAGCAGGGGTGTGCAATGCTTAGCATTGCTTAATTTTAAATTTGCGCACTATTTGCTGTTTGGCATTGATTTATCATTCATTACATGTTATATATTTATTTGGTATCCATGATTCAGGTGTACGTACACTGTATGGGGTCTGGGTTTATTGGGGGATTTCAACACTTTATTACAATGACAGCTCACATCTCAACTTAATGCAGTACTTCAGTTCACATATTTATGTTATGAAGTCGGTTCTACAACATAAAACTGTATATAGATTCCTTTCACATGTATATTTTGATTCTGCTATAGTGAGGATCTGTTTGGGGATACCTCATTCTTATGTACTGCTGTGAACCTCATTCTCATGTACTGCTGTGATGGCTTACTTGTTAACTACTGTGACTATAATGTACAGGGTTCTGGGTTCAAAATCTGCAAGGGCTGTTTATTTTGTTGCTGGGCAGAACAGCAGCTGTTGGATATAGAGTAATTAAGGCACTTTTAACCAGTTGTAAGTGGGTTTGCGCAATGGTAAGCAATGCTAACTTCCAGTTAAATATGCTTACAGAGAGTTACCTTCAATATTGCTTAACCTGTGTACGCATTGTTTACCCCCACGCAAACTGGCTTAAACCTGCTTTCTACTGATTAAAAGTGTTTACTTCCACTTATCCCCCACACTAATTTAGACAGAAATGTAACATGGCTCTTGAGGAAGTGGTGGATTTGGACAGTCTATGGATTTATCATTCATTACACATTATACCTTCAATTCGTATCCCTGAGTCATGTGTGCATATACTGTATGGGGCAGTTGTGTTTATCTGTGGATTTTACCACATTATTACGACACCTCACATCTGCATTTAATGCAGTACTCCAGTTCACAAATATATGTTATTTAGTAGGTTATACAGCAAAATAAATGTCCATAAAGTGATTTCACATGGAAAATGGAATTTTCTACAGTGAGAATCAAAATGGGAATGACTGCTTGCAAGGCAAATGCTCTGACCACTACACTATTGCAGTACTGCTTTATTTGCATGTATCTAGCTATTTATCTTCTTGTGCCATTTAATCTTCAGCATGCATAGCTAGGCAATGGGCAAACCAATGTGCCTAAGGTTAAATCGAATATGTTTGATAAAAAACATTTCTATTGCTATTTTCTCTTGGAAGAGACAGGTTTCACTTATTGCTGTGGATTCCTGCATGCATCTGCACATTTGGCAGACATCCTAGCCACCCCCCATACCTCTCAACCTCTCCAGGCACACTATCTGGACAAAGCTTGACAAATTGCGGTACAACTATGGACATATTTTCATTATGACTCTTATAAACTTTGAACAGTTGCTAGGGTAACAGCATTTGTTTAAATATACATTTTATCATGGATTTGAAGTAAGACACTGACATGTATGCATTATTTACCGACTTCAATCCTGTGATCATCCCTGTGATTTGCAAGGACAATGGGGTGCTATATAGCCGTGACATATGGACATTCTGTGATGATTTGTACATTTCGGAGGTATGCAGCCTCCTATGAGCATTCTCGCTCATTATATTTGCCGGGGAGCACTGCCTGAGTGCAGGGGCATGTGTTTTGTGAGAGCTCTGCTCTCAGATACACCCCCTGCACTCATCCATGCTCCCTTTCCATTTAGGAGCAGAGGCAGCATGCCTTCATTACTATGAATGGCGCGCTGCCATGCTGCTCTTAAACAGATGTTTCTGTGTAGGAATAAGCTATTCCTGCATGGAACCTTACTGAATCCCAGGGTGTGGCTGGTCCTTTAGAGAATATTGTAACCTTTGAGAGTGCTTATATTTATTCAGTGGCACTGTGGCCACTCCTGAAAGCCTTGCTGTTTGTTCAACATTATCATTTGTATTAATATTTTCACTCAGTATAATTGGGTACCCTTACAAGAGTCTTAGAGTAGCTGGCTTTGGAGAGTCTGGTGGTGGGGTAACTATCTTATAGTCTGGGCAGAAGGGGGCATAGCTGGTAAATCTGTGCCAGTCTTTCCCAGGTGTGTGTGTGAAAATCAAATCTTAAAGAGTGTGTGTGTGTCAGCTGCTTGGAGCAGAGGCACAAAGCATTGGTTTCACAGAGAGAGTGGTGGAGAACTTGGTTTGGACACTCATCTGAGGTCTCAACTCTATAGCTGTGTCAGTGTGTAGTCTTACTGTGGATCTGGAGGGAGACAGATAGAGAGACCCAGATCTTGGACTGCGTGTGTTTCCTGTGTGCCTTTAAGGGAAATTGTGCTTGATGCAGAGAGCTGCATCTGGAAATACTGGGTGTATCCATTTTTGTTCCAAGTGAATGTCCCTCTTGAGAGACAGTGGTAAGGATTCAGGCTCCTTGATTACTGGCCCAGAGTGGGGATGTCACAAGCCCAACCAGCATGCTGTTGTAAATCGAGCATATATCAATGGAAAAAGTCCAGTTGCACAGACTCTCTTCTAATAATATATATTACAGAAGCTCTACTTTTTTATTTAAAAAAAATTAACTTTCAAAAACTGTAGACTTCAAAAGAAGATGACAGACGGGATAGAGAAAAATGCAAGGATAATCAGATATGGTATGCAAAACTAGAGAAAAGTACCTGATTATGACCAAACCACACCAACTGTGGGCAAATCCATTATTGCCCACACCCAGATGTGGATTATTGCTATATTATATAATGTGATCTCAGCAAAGATGAGGAAATGTGCATGCTGATTGGCCAATCCAGGCAGCGTACACTTTGTAAATCCAAAGTAACATAACTAAGAAGTCCGGACGCTAACATATCATGCAGCTGCGACTGCAAATGATGTAAATAGTACAAAAACCCCTTAGTTGTAATCAAAAACATAACAAGTATTTAAACACTGCAAAACCATATATTAGCAACAAGAAAAAAAATCTGGATTTGATGATATTACTATTAGGAGTTTCTCCACAAGATCAGTGTTGTCAGGTCATCCAAACACATCATCTGTTGGAATCTAACCCTATATAAAGCAGACTTCGTATTTGGCATAAGCACACACACACCTTTTTTTTGTGGGGCGGTGTCAAACAGTGGTCACCTTTCAGCTTAAGGCACATTCACCATTAACATGGCAGAGAAATTAATGTCAGCACTGAGGCCATTATTAAAATATTCCCATGTAACATTCTAATTCACAACACCCATAGTACTGTTACAAGGGGGCTCATTCCCATTCTGAGTACTGAAAAAATGTTCATTTGTCATTTGCATATTTTGTGCTTAAACAAACAATGATGCCAGTTTGTTAACGATCACATGATGAGTTTATACCTTAACCGGTTAAGATTTGGACTACGCTACACCACAGTTTTATCAAAATACTACAGGTTCAACAAAGAAACAGTTTAACAAAATTAATTGATTAAGCATGTATCTGAAATCATTTAATCCGTTTCCAGAGAACCAGTAAACATGTTAATTAAAATACAGGATTGATCACAACCAGCTTTTACTGCTAAAAGAACAAATACAGCAATTGCCAAACCAGCGAGAGGATCGTGGAGCAGGATGCCCTGATGACCAAACCACACCAGTCGTGGGTAAATCCAGCATTATCCACACCCAGCTGTGGGTTATTATTATATTAAACCATGGCCCAAAATATTTTGCTTTTTCCAGTTGTGGTATTACTATAGGGTAATGTAAGCTACTCCATAGACTTTAATGGAGCACATTCAGGCATGTGTAGTGGTGTGCCCATTAAAGTCTATGGATGCAACAGAAGCTCTCCTATGCCTATATCACTGAGGTTAAACTTCCTTGTTTTTCCTTAGTGATATCAGTACAAGGAAATGCAAAATTTTAAACTAATTTTATATAGGAATGGGATGACCAAAACATTTCCTGATAGGGAAAGTGCTGTTCGGGAGTTTATGTACCGCATGCTGTAGTGCTAAGGTATGCTTAAAAACATTGCCAAATCACTGTAGGAAGTAAAGCCGAGGATTTTATAACTTTCTAAACAGATGCAGGAAATAAATGGAAGAACTGTGAAAGGAAGAATCAAATGACCTGTCTAAAGTATGAAATAAAAAAGGTATTTACACAAATGAGAACATGAGAACTGCGCTACTATAAGAAGACTGGAAAAAGCTGCAAAGATGACTGAACAGGACAAGATAGTGCTAGTGAAAGAGACGGGCAAAACAGTATCACCATAATCATATTTCCCTTTTCCCATTTTCATCATGAGGTCAGAGTTCCAAGTCAGCTGTCAAAACATTTCTCAATTCAATTCAACTCTCCTACCTTCTTCAACAGTCATGACTGACTGTCGCTGGTTTTCTCCCACAATCTATCCATCTCTTTGCTGGATATCTTCATTTCCTCTTGCCTTCTTCCTGCCTCTCCAAATCATAATCATCATCATCAACAACATCATCATCACCCCTTTTTCTCATTTTTACTTGGGGTCAGGGTTAGTGTCACTTGTCAGCATATCTCCCTATTCAATGCCACTTTCCTATCTTCTTTGACACTTTTATGCCTGACTGTCACAGGTCTTCTCTCACACAATCTGACCACCTCTTTGCTGGACACCCTCATTTCCAATGGTTTTCTTCCTGTCTGTCCCAAACCTTCATCACTAGATTGTCTTCTGCTTTCCTGCATATATGTCTGCCACTGTATGACACTGTAGTCTATTCTCTTTGACCTTTTCTACAATTGGAACTACATTACCTTCTTTTCTGATGTCACAATTTCTTCATCTGACCCACAGTGTGCATCCTACCACCTATCGCAGGAACTTCATTTCCATCACCTCTAGCTTTTGCAACTGCTGTGCCTTCACTGCCCAGGTTATTGTCCCATACAGTAGTGTTAATCACATCACTGTTTTGTATATCTTACTTTTCAACTTCTTTGGCATTCTTCTGTCATATACTACCCCTGGCACTCTGTGCTAGTTCGCTGCAGATTCTAGCTTTGACCTACTCATTCAAACTTCCCTTCTCCTTAACCACCCCTCTCAGACACTTGAAGCTGTTAACCTGCTCCACTATTTCCCTTTTATCTCATCTTCTGATTTCTGAATTTGCTGCCATGACAACTGCTTTGTCTGTACTCAGTTTTATCCCATGTGCCTTCATTGTTGCATTCCATTATCCTATCATTTGCTAAAGTTCCTCTTCGGAGTCTCTTTGTAATGCTCCATCATCTGCATAAAGCAGCTTTATTGACCTGTCCTCTCTAACCTGTTTGCTAATGCAGTCTATCACCAGCATGAACATCAATGGTCTCAGAGCTGAATCTTGATGTACTCCCACTGGGAACCCATCTGTGAGTCTGAACATTGTAATTGTGCCATTGGGTCATTATAGATAGTCTGCAGTAATTCTGCCAGTTTTTCCAGAACTTCAAACCATCACAAGGCTACCTAAATCAACTATCTTAGGATCTTGTCATATGCTTTTTCCATGCCTAGAAATGCCCAGTTTGACTCTTTCCTCATCTCTACCTTCTTCTCAATTATTTGTCTCACTGCAAACACCAGATCTGTTGTAGTGCATCCTGCTGTGAATCAGAACTGCTCAACTTCCATCATGCTTTCTACTACTCTGCATATTCTTTTATCAATCACCATCTCCAACACTTTCATGTTGTTTGACAGGAGTTTGATACCTCTGTGTTGCCAGTCATATGGGATATACATTTCTGCCTATACTGCTATGAGTACCCTCAGGATCCATTCCTCCCCTAACTCACCCAACATCTTGATCATATCTATTGTGACTTCAGTTATTCAGAGCTTCCCTTGCCTGGCTTGGACTCCTGTGACTACAACATCCTTGGATGCATCTAAAGCCATCCATTGACCTACAAAGCAAAACTAACCAATACAAAAAGAGCAGCATCAAAGATATTTGAAGAGAAATAAAGGGAAAGGAATCCAGATATGAAAGCTTTACAATACAAAAAATAAGAAGACTAAGAGGAAAAGTAAAAAAAATGATTAGTAATGGAGAAGTCAAAGAAATATAAATTGAGGTGATGGAACAGCTGCAAAGAGAAGGATTCAGTGTAGTAAATCAAATACAGAAAGCACGACAACAGGACAGAGCAATGGATATCCAAATTAAGGGGAAACCAGTGGAACAGGAAGCAATTGGTCAAGTGCCATATCAAGATATTTTGGAGCCTTCCACAGGAAACCAGTATAAACGTTCATTTGAAGCTAGACAGCAAGGAAAGGAACAGGAAACTATGGAAACTCTGATACAGTCAATGTTGAGGAGTGATAGGCCAGTGAGTTCCCATATGACAGAACAACAGATGACACAGGATGAAATTAAAGAGAATGTGCCACAGGAAGATGCTATAGAACTTTCTATAAAATGCCAGTAGGAAATGGAAAACAAGGGATGTGCCCTCAGTATGA
This sequence comes from Protopterus annectens, assembly GCF_019279795.1. NCBI lineage: Eukaryota > Metazoa > Chordata > Ceratodontiformes > Protopteridae > Protopterus > Protopterus annectens. The sequence goes on along the minus strand of NC_056743.1, from coordinate 1,528,160,045 downwards.
AAGAAAAGGAGTTAAGAGAAGAGTTGCTTGATTTAATAGGCAAAGACAGATATATCAAGATCAATGAGAGAAATAGACTGCAGAAGGTTAATAAAATCCCAAAAATCAGAAGCTTGATAAAACAAATGAACACAGTAATTAGGACTATCCATAGAGATCTATGCAATATAACAGAAGTAAACAGAATATATTACTGTGCTGCTAAATTATTAACTGATAAAGTTCTACCACAGGAACACAGGGTAGTGAGGGAAAAGGGGTGAAAGCAAATACCATCATGGAAATATCGAATAGAGAAAACTATAAAGCAGCTAAGACAAGAAGTGTCATTGTTAGAAGATTATAGAAGAGGGAATAGATCAACAAAAATACTAAGAAAGATAGATATGATAAAAGCAATGCGCAGTATTAGAACAGGCCAGGATCTATTATGCATTATTGGAGATAACAAACTAAAAATTTCAAAACAGGCAGAAAGACTTAGAAGATACGAAGATAAATATAAGGGTAAAGCACAAAATAAGCAATTTACTGATGACCCAAAAAAGTTTTATAGAGAATTGGAAAATAAGGTAAAAGGAGTTGAAAGACCACCAAAAAAAGATGAAGTAGATACATTTTGGAGAACTATCTATGAAGATCCTGTGGAACATAACAAAGATGCTAAGTGGATAGAAGAAGTAAAAGAAAGAATAAGAAGTTTCAAGGTACAGGATATGAAATGGGATGAAATAACAGCCAGAGAGATTAAAACAAAGCTGAGAAAAGCCTCTAACTGGAAAACCCCAAGCTCAGATGTAGTACCTAATTTTTGGATTAAAGTATTAATTTCTTTGCACGAGGATTTAGCCATGAGTAAGAACTATTTATATGCGCAACCCGAACACACACCACAATGGTTAACTACAGGAAAAACAATGCTTTTACTTAAGAGTGAACCTGCAAGCTACCCTAAAAATTATAGACCAATAACTTGTCTTCCAACAACGTATAAACTATACATGGGAATTGACGCTGACAGAGTTTATAGTCATTTAGAAGAAAACACAATTATGACAGTAGAACAAAAGGGCAATCAAAGAAAGTCATATGGAACAAAGGATCATTTGTTGTTAAACAAAGTTATACTGGAGAACTGTGGAGAACAGTAAAAAGGGGAAGAATCTAAGTATGGTATGGATTGACTACAAAAAAGCATTTGATAGTATCCCACATTCATGGATAAAAGAGTGCTTAAAATGTATAAGATACAGCCTACACTGATTGACTACATTATAGTAACCATGAAACAGTGGCAGACCACTTTGCAATTAAGCCATGATAAAGGACAGATTATTATCCCAGGGATAAAAATTCAAAGGGGGATATTCCAGGGTGACTCTGTCACCGCTGCTATTCTGCCTTACCATTAATCCATTAAGCTGTTTACTTAACAGCTTAGGCCATGGCTACAATTTGGTTTCTAGAAAACAACAAAGTCTAATGACTTCTCATCTTCTCTTTGTCAATGATTTAAAACGGTATAGCTCATCAGATGAGGAACGGAAAGCACAACTTCAGATTGTCAAAACTTTTTCAGATGATATTGGAATGTCATTTGGTCTTGAGAAATGTGCAAAAGCAACCTTTAAAAAGGGAAAACTGCTGCACCAGGAAAACATCAGTTTGGGACAAGAATGTGATATAAAAGAACTTGAGCAAGAGGGAGTGTATAAATACTTGGGAATTGATGAAGGATCAGCAATAAAACATGAACAAATGCAAATAAAGCTCAGTAAGGAGTACTTTAGAAGACTTAAATTAATCCTGAAAACAGCATTGACATCTAGGAATAAGATCCAAGCCATAAATCAATTTGCTCTTCCTGTCCTAACTTATAGTTTTGGAGTGACTTACTGGCCCAAAAAGTGTTGGATAGATTGGATCCAACAATGAGTTGCTAAGGCAAGTGAAATCAGGCACAAGTATCAGCCGGTAACAAACAGTTTAATAGTAACGCGCTTTTCGTCGGTACGTTGTACAGACTTCTTCAGACAAAGGTTCAACATAAATGACCCTTTAAATAGTTAAAGGCAATTACTCAAAACCAATCAAATACAGTGATTAATTAATAAAACACATAAATACTTTTTTAAAAAGATCCACACATATATGGCTTAAAACTACAAACGTAGCAAGCTCTTCGGAAAAAATGTTAATAGCCGAGGTTAACGAAAAACCTAGATTTCACATATTCTTAAACTTCTAGCCATAGTTTTAGATTTTTAGTATTAGATCAGGTGACAATTAATAAAAGGGGGGCACCTATGCCTTTATTATTGGAGGAACTAGAATTAAAATGGCAAATTAAGCTTAATGCCTGCATATTCCTTGGCCTAAATGAGTCGTGTTCGATCAGTAGTGTTTTAAAATTGCAGAGTTTGAAAAGGTGAACGTTACTGGTTAGTTTTACTGATTGCCACTATTAGACTATGTTTAGCTATTTAAAGTGAGTTATTTAATGTTTGATTATAATGATAATTTTAAGTTATAATTTTAGATAAGTAGCCATACCCCGAGGATGACCACTTGAAATTTAGGTTGTGGTTTATATAAGGTAAAGTAACATATAATGTTTAGAGGTTTAAGAATATGTAAAATCTAGGTTTTTCGTTAACCTCAGCTATTAACATTTTTTCCAAAGAGCTTGCTACATTTGTAGTTTTAAGCCACATATGTGTGGATCTTTTTAAAAAAGTATTTATGTGTTTTATTAATTAATCACTGTATTTGATTGGTTTTGAGTAATTGCCTTTAACTATTTAAAGGGTCATTTACATTGAACCTTTGTCTGAAGAAGTCTGTACAACGTACTGACGAAAAGCGCTTTACTATTAAACTGTTTGTTACCGGCTGATACTTGTGCCTGATTTCACTTGCCTTAGCAACACATTGTTGGATTCATTTAGTGTGTCTGTTTGTTAATTTATCTGGATAGATTGGATATTAAAACAAGAAAGATGCTTCAAACTCACTAAATGATTTATAAAAATCAGTGTATACCAAGATTATATATTCCCTGTTCCGAAGGAGGGATGGGCCTCCTTGAAATTGATTACATGTATAGATCTGCAATCGTGGGACTCCACACATATCTACTGACCTCACAGGATCCAAATGTAGTGAAAGTTTTGAAACATGAGAAGAATAAATCTAAGATAACATCTCTGCTTAATTTAGCACAAGTTTATTGACGTCAAGCAGAAATGGAAATTAAACCAGAAGTAGATAAAAAACAGGCAGAAACTGAATGTGCTAAAAATCAAAAGAAAGAATATAAGGTGAAGGACCAGATGAGAAGGCAAGAAATGTGGAAAAAACATAAATATAGTTGCAAGTATAGAAAACTTCTGGAAGAGCCTCATGTTGATCAGGAATGAATGCAGGAATGGTTAAGGAGAGGTGAATTCACATCAAGAAATGAAAGGTTAATATTGGCAAAGCAAGATAGTGGTCTATGGACACACTGGTTTACAAAGTCCATTGAACATATGGGAGAAACAGACATATGTATGTTTTGTAAAACTGAATTGGAAACAGTCACACACCTTGTTGCTGGTTGCGATGCACTAATGGCAGAGGGACTGTATACTGAAAGGCATAATAATGTGGTGAGACTGTTACACTGGAGAGTGTGCAAATATTATTGTATCGAAGTGTCTGAAAAACACTGGAAACATGAGCCACAGAGAATCATAGAAAATGATGAAGTTTATATCACATGGGATCACCCAATACCAACAGTTCAAAAGATAGATGCTAGAAAACCGGATGCAGTGGTCCAAGAAAAGAAGACAAAAGTAGCATCGATCATTGAAATCGTCACACCTAGTGACTACAGTGTCTTGCAAGAGAGACACAAAGTCATAAAATACCTTGATCTGCAGGCAGAAACGAGAGCCATGTGGAAGAAAGATACCCAGACAGTTCCAATAGTAGTAGGAGCAACTGGTCTTATAAAAAAATTTACAATCATATTTAGATATGTTACCAATTCATGTAACACTGCACGAATTGCAGAAGTAGTCATTACTGGGCACATCGCGGGTGCTGCAAAGAGCACTTTTGACTAACATCAAAGAGTGAAACAATACTAATTTCATGAAACTAACTTAAGAATGAGGTCCATTCCCATCATGGTATTAGAAACCCAAAAGACTTGGAGAAATTAAAAAAGACAGATATAAGTATTTTTCACCCTTGTTCTATTTCAGTTCTATTAAGCAGTTCTGTGCTGCATTTATGTGTGTTTTTTAATTATCACTGTTTTTCAGCCTGAACTTGTTAAAGAAACACCATCTGTCTGTTACTGTACTGCTCTCAGGTAATTTTAACAGTATCCTGATAATTCCTAATCTCCTCTGATACCGCAAAAGCTGTTCTGAGTTTACCAAAGTTCTCCTGAGTTTGCCAAAATATTTCCAAGTCTTGCAACACTTTTTATGTGTTTGTAAAAATTTTCCTACACTTGCACACATTTTTCTGTGTTTGGGAACTTATTTCCAAGGATTCCTGATACTGCATGAGTTCTGCATTCTGTTGTAAAACATTTGTTACTGCAGTTGAGATGAAATCCAGCTCATTTTACATTAAGAGGGTTTTATTCCACACTCTGGTGAGAGCAGATGGCTAATTCAACTCATCTGAGTTTAGAACTTCTGGTGGAAGGCTTATTGTGTGTTGATCTGTCTGGCCTGTGGGCTTAAATGTGTAAAAGTCATTCATTCTGCTGGTATAAAAGCCATGCATTTGTGCATCATGCAAACATGGTTACCTGTGCCTTGTATATATGCAAACCTCTCCAGTTTAAGATCTTCAATAGGAAATGCCCTCCATAGTTACCCACTGCTCATAGCTGCTCAAAGAGCTTCCAGTATGCACAGAGGGAGCACCATTGTAGCTTATCCTATTGTGCATCACTAAACCCTCTTACTTAGACTTTTAAGTGACTCTCCCCTACTCCTTCCCTTCTACTAAGGATCTGGTATAATGGATAGGCACTTCCCTGTTTCCAGCCTGGTGGATATGGGCATCTTGTGGCAGTGTAGCAACTGCTTCATGTTCACTGACAACCATTTAATTTTAGAACAGACAAACACAGGGTGTGAGAGATGTAGATACACAATGTCATTAGAGACAAATCTTTCACATGCACACATGAAAAATGCCAACCAGGTTGTCAGCATTACACCCAAAACATTCACTAACAACACTAAGGAACAAACACATAGACTCATACATACAGAGGTACTCATATGTAATCTACCCAAACCTCCAAGGTCTCCTAAAAGTCTCTGTCAGTGGCCATGTGCACACTCAAAAAAGACAGTGCCTCACACAACACATAACTCTGAAAATCAAATTAGCCCAACTTCCACGCCCATGAGGCAACACACCACAAACCAAACAGTGTAGTTATTTGGGATTCCATTGTCAGACATACTGATGTCCCCTTTACCAGGTTAAACAAGTTGAAGATCACAGTGAGCTGTCTGTCTAGAGCCAGGAACCACCAGATCACACATGCACTTAGGTCCTTAAACCACAAATACCAGTATGACATGGTCATTGTCCATGTGGACATAACTAACCTAAGACATAACTCACTGGACTATGTGAAAAGAGACATGATGGAGCTCTCTGAATATATTTCCCAGGTGGGCATGAATCAAGCTTTGAGTAGCATCCTACCTTCACCAATGATGATGCCACAGTACCAGTAGAAAATGATGACTTCAGCAATTGGCTTAGTTTCTGGTGTCACAACAAGGGGACCCAATATCTGTCAGCCTAAGGAGACATGATCAACAAACCACAATGCTTTGCCAGAGATGGTTTGCAATTGTCACCACTTGGCTTCCAGATACTGGCAAAAATGTTGTCTATCCCCATACTGTCTTTTATAGGCTGTGCCAAGTTGCTAACCCCTCCAACACAACAAAAATCACTCATGACCACCTGAAGGTACTGCTGCTCAATGCCACAAGTTTAAATAAAAAAACTGCACTCCCTGGAAGCGCTCCTCACCCTGGAGAATGCAGACATATGTGCAGTCATGGAAACATGGTTCAGAACCCCCTCAGCTCAGGATAAAACAAAGGGAGGAGGTGTATCAGTGTTTATAAAGGACAAGTATACTGCTAAACCTACTGAAATATCTTAACATTCAGTCTAACACCATACTTATGGGTGACTCCAACTACCCCCTCCATAAACTGGGAGAGACTTATATGGCCCACAATTCACTTGCTCAGAGGTTTTAGGACTTCTTCAATGCAAACACCCTGGAGCAACTAGTTAGCTCCCCAACTAGAGGTACAAATATACTACACCTGGTACTCACGAACATGGGAGAATGCTGCTCCCTCCAGTGCATTAACACCTCCCTGGTAAGATCTGACCACAAAATGATCTCCTTTAGTATTAAAACTAACCTAAAACCTCCAATAAACTCCAAACCTGTTAAGAACTTTGTTAAGGCCAATTACATCAAACTAAGTGACAGCTTATTAAACTTCCAAGCCCTTTCTAACCCAGATGCCACTGAAGCCTACTCTGTGCTGTACACAAAAGCAGTGTACAACCACATTCAGAGCTGTATAGAAGAGACAGTACCTGAATCATACCCATGATTACTAGCAAAAATAAACCACCCTGGTGGACCTCTACCATAAATATGCTATTCAACAAAAGGAAAACAATCCTCTCCAAAGCCAACAAAGAGCAGACAAAACAGTGGAAAAAGACACTCATCAGTATAAACAAATAAATTAGAAAGCTGGTCAACTCTATCAAAGCAAACTCCAAGGTGAAAGACAACCATAATATTTATTTGTCTTTTGTTAACTGGGTTAGTCCAGCTGAGCCAAAGGCCCATTTTCAGTGGAGACCTGAGGAGTAAAGCTCCAAATAAAGAAAAAAATCCAAGACATTAACATGCATAAAGTTAAAAAAATAAGAAAATTACATAGTTATATCATACAGTCGTACAGTCATAAAGAAGGAAGAGTTTCATAGTTATATTGTTCCACATATTTATAATAGCAGGAGTTGCATGAGCGGTATATGCAAATGAAAATTTAAAAAGAGAAAATAAATAAATAAAAATGTGGCAATATTGTACTTGAGGGCCTCACCAGATGCGTAGTAGCAAGCCCCGCCCAAAACCCACCCCCATGATATGTCATTCATGAATATGCATTCCCTCCGAATGTACAACAAAATGTAAAAAGAAAACAAGCGCACTGACATGTAATATGACAATAAATATAACAGTAAACTGTTACTAACATCAGTAATTGACAGATTTTATTGCACCATAACCAGCAAAGAAATGAAACTGTCAAACGTTAGCAGCAAAACACATTTCATCAGGCTTTTTACTGTCCAAACAAATTAAACCAAAAAAGATTCAGCAAAATCAAATGTTAGCAGCAAAACATATGTCATTAGGCTTTTTACTGTGCGAGAGGCGTGGTTCTAACCACTGACTTAGGTCAACTGTATTAACACTAGGAAAGTGTGCATGTTATGGGCGTTATTTGTCATTTTTTGCATGTTTGTAAATTCCTGAATTATAGAGTGTGCTGTTAAAATTTCGGGTTTTCTGATTAAATAGACTGAATGACCATAAAGTGAGATTTGCAAGACCGCTTACATTTAATTTACGTTAATATTCTCATATCATGTATGCACGAGCAAATTACATATGCAGACCGGGTTGTTACTCAATTCGTGACATGCCCACTTCTGCGCAAAATGAACTGGTGAGGCCCTAGATTAGAGAAAGAGAGAGAAAAAAGAAAAAGTGGTACTTAAGTTCATGCTAGTAGGGCATAATGTTACAGACAAACAGAATCTAGACTGGTACTGAATATGAGGTAATGTTACTATTAACAGAGAGTATGGGTAGTAGTGAAAAATTTGGAGTAGAGAGGGGTATAGAGGAGGGTGATTAAGTAGAAGGTTGAAAGATGTTGAGTAGAGAGGGGTAACAGAGAGGGGGGGATTAGGTAGGGTCCTGGCATGGCCAGGATCAAGAATTAAGAATATAGTTTTTAAGTTCAGTTTTGAAACAGGTTGTACATTTGATGTTGCTAATATTTGGTGGGAGATACCCACAACCATCCCCCCTACCAGTCATTACAAGGGAACAGGTCCTTACTGCGCTCGCTAAAACCAAAAACCCAGCCTCCATGGGTCCTGACAATGTTCCAGAATGCTTCTTAAATAGCTTAAAACAGAATCTATCAGGGGCACTAGAACCTCCCTTTAACCACAATCTCAAGACTGGCTCTGACACAGTGGAATCGAGAATTGCAACAGTTTTCCCTCTGCACAAGGGGGCCCATCAACTGACCCAGGGAACTACAGATCCATAATCTCAACCAGTCTTATCTGCAAGGCCATGGAGAGAATTATCATGGACATGATCAATAAGGACATTAATCTCCAAACACTGGGCCAGACCCAGTTTCACTTTGTCGAACCAGACCCAGTTTTCCTTTGTCAAAGGGAGGTTTTGCCTGCTCAGTCGGTGAGCTTCTTTGAGAAAGTCACCAGGGCCATGGATAACAGTAAAATGGTACACAACACTTATATAGACCTGGCCAAAGCTTTTGAGACAATCCTCTACTCAGGGATCATAGATAAGCTTACTGCATTAGGCATAACCCTACATCATCATGTGGATAGCAAACTGACTTGATGACAGAACACATGTTGTCCAGACAGGCCAATCCACTACCAATAAGAAACCTGTTACTACCGATGTCCCATAGGGCTCAATGTTGGAACCCCTCCTGTTTGGTATGCACTTCTCTGAAGTGAAGGACAATGTTGGGGGCCTCTGGCTCACTAAGGTCACTGATGACTGTAAGCTGGGAGCAATCAATGAATCACAAAACAATGTTGACATCCTACAAACTGGCCTAAAAATGACAAACGACTGCTGCCAAAACCATGGTCTGAGACTAAATGCTAAAAAATACATAATCATAACCTTCAGAAAATCAGATATCCCTGCAAATTATGATATTGGTAGCACACCCCTAAAAGCAGCCCAGTGGTTAGGAACCGAGGAACACAGATAGATAGTAACCTAAACTTTGACCACCGGGTAGCTAAGGCAGTAGTAAGGAAATCCTTCTGTGTGGCTCAACTTATAAGTAAAGGTATGGCATCAAGGTCAATGGAAGTCATAATGCCATGGTACTCGGCCCTCATCAGACTCATAATCAAGTGCAATGCTCCTTTCTGCATGTACCTAACTAGGCATTTACCTAAACTGGAGTGGCCCCAGAGGTTTCTCACTAAAAAAGTACAAAACGTAAGACACATGTCTTCTGTGGACAGTCTAAAGTCCCTATCCGTTTACTCCACCTCACATCATTTATTGAGAGGTGACTTATGCCTGACCTACAAGGCATTCCCTGATCCAGCTCTGATGAAAATGTTACATATTCACAAGAAAAATTATACAAGGGTTACAAGTTCCATGGACCTGAACCTTATTTGTGATTCTAATAGGACTTGCTGGAGAGATAGATTTGTATCCAAAAGGCTACCTTGTCTATGAAATAAACTTACATCTTCATAAAACAAAGCCTGTTCCTCACTCTATTCAAAAAGAATTTGGATAAATGGATGGGGAGCCATAAATTCACTCCCTGGGTACTGCCCATGCCTCTTATGGACAGAGGCAGTCTAAAATTATTCAGGGCTCAAACACCCATAGACCCACTATGCTGATACTACCCAATCTAATACCTGGGGAATTAAGATACACTACTGTCGTATCCTAGGTATTATTAGTTAGGCTTGTAAAGGCTCTTGGCCATTAGTCTAGTCACCACCTATGAACTATGGCCTCATCTGAGCCTGCTGCTTTCCTTGACTTAATTTTTTTAGTGCTGTGCTTGCTTTTTCTGTGTGGGCTCCCCCTCTTCTCTCATCATAGATTGAGTCTGGGGATGTTCAGCTGCTGTGGGGTTCTCTTCATTAAGAAGCTGCTGTAAGTACTCCTTCCATCTGCCTTTGATGTCCTATAGACTGGGAGGAGGTTATTGCAGGCATCCCTTATGAATGGTGTCTGATGACTATATTTTTTATCCTTTTGTCTTTGCCTTGCAGCCTGACAAGAGTTTTTGTGCCATCTGCTGAGTCACTTTCTAGAAGCTGGCAAAGTGCCTCCAATGCCTTATTCTTTGCTATTGTGATTACTCACTTAGCCTCTTGGTTAGCTAACCAGTATACCTTCTCACCATGCAATGTCTTCTCTATCTCCCACTTTTTCCTGCATGCTTTCTTACTTTTGATAACTTTCTGAGCTTTTGAGTTCCACCACCAGCTTTTCTTATGTACCTTATTGCCATACCTGGCTTGGTCAGTTATCTGTTCTACAGTCTTTGTACGTGCTGTTTTGAGATCCTGCCATTCTTCTTAAACTCCACCTATTTCCTCTTCTTGTTGTGGTGCTACAGCTCCAAGTATTTCTTTGAACTCTTGTGCTTTCACTCCAGTCAACTTTCAGGTCTACAGTGTAATCTCTGTTGACCTTAGAGCCTTCTCTGACCTCTGCTTGAAGCTGATTGTGGTCACCAGTGGTTTATGCCATGTGCTGACTGTTTCAGTAGGGATGACTTTGCAATCTCTGATTCTACCCCAATGCCCTTTCCTTACAAGGAGGAAGTCTATGTGAATTGTTTGTTGATCAATGTTGTATGTGATCTTGTGACTGTCTTCCTTTCTGAACCATACTGTGGCCAACATCAAGCCATTTGCCAGAGAGAAGTCTAGAGTGGCCTCTCATTCTTTATTCCTATTGCATCACCCATGTGAACCCAGGCAGTCTTCATATTTTGTCTGGCCTGATATGAGCAATCAAGTCCTCCATTATCAACACCAACTAATTTTGTCCTGCTTTATCTAGTAGTTCCTGTGACAGCTGCCTGAATGTACTCTTTTTCTTGCTATCACAACCCTGCTGTGGGCACAGGCAGATATTATGAATACTTCCCTATCTTTACACTGGGGTCTGATTGCCATTAACTTATCACAATTCTGATGATAGTCCTCAGCGTCTTCAGAAGACTCTCCCTCACCACGTTTCCTACTCCATTTCTAAACTGTCCACTCTCTGTGTAGTAGAATCTGGATCCCAAGCCAAGTGGCTTTGCTGCCCTGCCCTTCCACCTTGTATCTAGGATACACAGGATGTCCAGTCTCCTCCTTACCATCATGTCTTTCACTTCCAAGCCTTGTCCTGTCACTGAACCTATATTCAGTGTAGCAATCCATAGTTCATGTTTGGCAGGTTGATTTGTTGACATCCAGCTTTCGCTCAGCAGGGCTATCCCAGGTAACCCTGGCTAAGCAACTGGACACAGGCCAGCCAGTAGCTTATTGACCTAGGGCTGTTTGGATTTATGATGAGCACATACACTGGGCAACAGAGGCACATAGACCCCTCCCACTGGGTCCCTGACATAGGTCGGAATAGGCCACTTATCACTAGTACATATCATATCCATTTTTGGAGACATTAGTCAATGTAACCAAACCGTCTAGAGCCAATTTTTACATTGTCAAGTGGCTAACCTTGACCCAGTACACAGTCTGTTATTCATGTTCTCCTATTTAGGGGATTCTCTGCACCACAGCTGATGCCTAAAGTGGTTGATCTACACATCTCTTTCCCTAACAGAAACCAAGTAGAGTCTGTGCTGCTGCCCAAGACTCCATTTATTTATTTTTTTTGAGGGAGGGGGGGTTGAGATAGAAAGTAGAAGGAACTTCAAAAGAGACACAGGGTGAACATGAAAATGTCATATTGGGATTGGCCTGTACCTTTTTATTGGAAGACCAAAACTTTAACCATTATGCTGTGTCTGTACAAAATAATGCACAAAATAAATGTTACAGACATTTGGATTTATGAAGGATGATTCATCAGAACACTCAGCTTCTAGAAAAGATGCAGCAGGGTAAGATCGAGAATGCTAAAGCTCAATCAGCAATACTATCCGAATTGTACTAATAACTTATGAAGTACAGAGCCCTGAGTACAACCCAGGTGAGCACACTTTGCTTAGTGGCTCAGATATGTAGGTAGAGAGGGTGGACATGCATATCCTGGGGAGGAAAATACAGTAGATAGTGATCTCTTTAAGCTCTAGAGGATACAAGGGCTCAGGAAGATCAGTGCATTGGGCAGCCATGATGGCTCGAGGTGTGGCTGCTCTATTGGTAGAGACTGAACATATTCTCAGGCCACACCTCATTGTTTTTTTAGCCTAACAGCTTACATAGTGTCAGCATGCTGGGAGAGCATTGGAGTTAAAATGAAAACAAGCCTCACTATGGACCTTAGTATGACAGCTGCTCACCTAACCCATCTTATTCGACAGTGCCTGAATGGCTTCATCACTTAAGGGCCAGATACAGGAATTCCCCAAAAAAGGGGACTTTCCAAATGCAGGTCACACTAGGAAGCTATTGAGGTATAGTAACTGTAGTGATGGGATTGTAGGTCATAGCTCTCAACCTTCCATCTTCAAAACGTGGAACACTACCTTTTATAATGTGGAACACATGGGAAAATGTGGCACAGTTACTAACAGTTTACTAAAAAATCAAGTAAGAAGCTCATACTGTGGTCAAAATGTGTTACTTTATACTTATAAAAAGTTCTTTTGATGAGCTAATATGATTCAATATTATTTATAATGGATATGAATACAAATCTTAACAATGAATGCGTGACTGACCCTTTCAATGTAGAACAGTGTGGAATATGGCACTTGAGAGGTGCATTATATAGGGTGCAGGCAGTCAGGAAGCCTGAAGTCAGCAGCAGCACTGCACAAAAAATTTTGATAAAATAAGAATTTATTGCAATTACTAACAACATCATTATGGTTTTCTACCGGATTTCAGATTGGTAATAATTCATGTGGTGACCAGTGATTATGACACTGCTAAAATAAGGGTCTGTGGCAATTTCTCACTTTGGTTTAAATTTAGAAGTAACAGAATGGCTCATCATTGTCATAAGGCTATGCATTTCTATAGGGTGTTTTCCCTGGAAAAACAAATACAAATTAAGGAAATGCATATTGCCTATAAATGTACCCTTCACCTGCTTCTTCAAAATAGTATGTGTATTTTTTCAACCAAATGTTAGCGCACTTACTTGTAGTGATTCCAAGGACTCCTTTTAGAAACAAACCAAGCAGAAACTTTGCAGTGTAAAGGGTGTGAAGTTTACTGCTTAAAATATGGTGTGCACCTACTTCACTAATAAAAATGAACTTTAAAATACGTACTACAAAATAATAAAACAGTAGGTAGTCCACAGTTGAGTTAAAAATCCTTTACTGAAACACACAAACAAGTGATCCTAGTGGAGTATAATGAAAAGCATTAAAGACGGTCATTATTTATATATATAATCAGGTTACTTTCAGCAAGGGAGTGGTTACAGAGGGTCGTTCTGTTAAGAGCATTAAAAGCATTAAACTCATTCCTTTAACCAAGTCCCTCTTCCCCTTAACACCGTAGTGTAAACTGAGACTGTGCTACCTTAGAACTGAAACTGAAAAGCAAGAAACAAATTAATCCTGGAGGATGCTGACATTTGTGCAGTCACTGAAACCTGGTTGTGGAGAGCACCCCAACCGTACCAGGTTACTCATCCCACCATACTTTCAGACCCCAAATGGAGGGCTACAAAGACAAAGGAGATGGAGTTTCAATATTTATCAAAGACATACACACCTCCAAGCTGGTCAAACAGTATGATGCACAGGAGACACTCCAAGTGCAGTTAACTGTTGACAAAACACCTATTCAAATCCTAGCTAGCTACAGACCCCCAGCAATGAATCAGGACGCTGACTCCATCTATCTGGACTTACTTGAATCCACCAAGATTCAACCCTCTACCCTGATCTTGGGTGACTTTAACTACCCAACCATACAGTGGAAGACCTATTCTAGTCCAAACATGAATGCCCAGAGATTTCTCGACTTCGTCAATGCCAATGCATTGGATTAGCTGGTTAACACCCCTATGAGAGGTGAAAATATCCTGGACCTGGTCCTAACCAACATGAGCAGCCACTGTAGCACTCCTACAGTGTCATCCTCCTTGTTAAGATCTGACCATAAAGCGATCAGTTTTGAAGTCAACACCTACCTTGACACCCCCCCCCCCGTAAGGGTCAAATGAAAAAACGTTTCCAAAGCTGACTACAGTCTCCTCAGAGCAGGTATAAGCAGCTTCACAGCCACTGTCACTTCAGTTGGAACTAGCACTAATGTCCAAGCCTACACCAGAAAACTATATGAGCACCTGCATAGCTGTATGGACTCAGCAATACCTGACAGGACCAAATCATCTTCCTCAAGGAAGAGTAAACCTGTCTGGTGGACAGCAGCAATAAACAAACTCTATAATAGAAGGAAAAAATTACTGTCCGGGGCCATGAAGGAGCAGGTTCCAAGTTGGAAGCAATCTCTCCTTTTTCTGAACAAGCAAATAAGATTGCTGGTGAAATCCTCTAAGGCTAACTTTGAGTCCAAATTGGCCACATCCACCAAGGACAATCACAAGGCCTTCTTCACATATGTCCACAATCTCAAAGGCAACACCCAAATCTACTCTGAACTGGTAGTCAGTGACACCATACACAAACGTCATAGATATAGCCAACCTGCTGGCAGACAGGTTCAGTGAAAACTTCACCCCCCTGCCCCCTTATCAGTAAACCAGGATATCCCCAGCACCTGTCCCCCTCCCCTCATCACCAGGGAGCATGTCCTTAATGCCCTGTTAAAAGCAAAAAATACAGTCTCCATGGGACCCGATAACATCCCTGGCTGTATCCTACATGAACTCAGGCATGAGCTCTCAGTTCCATTAGACACCCTATTCAACCAAAGCCTGAGCACCAGCTTCATCCCAGCTGAATGGAGGACATCCATTGTCATCCCTCTACACAAAGGTGGAGCATCCATTGACCCAGGCAATTATAGGCCCATCAGCCTAACTAGCCTGATCTGCAAGGCCATGGAATGCATTGTCATGGACCTTATAAACAAAGACATTGGCAACCTCCAAACACTTGACCTCACACAGTTTGGTTTTATCAAAGGGAGATCATGCCTGTTAAACTTGGTTGACTTCTTTGAAACAGTCACCAAAGCCATGGATGAGGGGAAGATGGTAAACACTGCCTACCTTGACCTAGCCAAAGCCTTTGACACTCTTTCCCCCTCAGGCATAATAGATAAACTCTCCCAGGTAGTCATCAACCTGTATGTTACCAGATGGGTAGCTAACTGGCTCACTAATAGAACCCACTAGGTCAAAGTAGGGGAAGCCACCTCTAGTAGTAGACCCGTGACGAGTGATGTAGCCCAGGGATTGGTCTTGGGACCTCTAGCATTTGACAAACTAATTACTGGTGCCAGAAGCATGGCCTCAAACTGAATGCTAAGAAATGCATCATTATCCCCTTTGGGGAAAATGTCATCCCCACTAATTATCATATTAATAACAATGTACTAAGCATGCAATCAGCTGTGAGAGACTTGGGCACCCAGGTTGATAGCAACCTGACATTTGACCACCACATTGCCTCCGTTGTACTGAAGGCTTTCTACATGGCTCACCTCATAAATAAGAGTATTTCATCCGGAAAGAAGGAGGTCATAGCATCCCTGTACTCCTCCCTTCTCAGACCCATTATCAAGTACATTGCCCCCTTTCTTGCCAAGCAGCAGTTGGAGAGACCACAGAGGTTCCTGACCAAGAAAATCCAGGGTCTCAAACATCTATCCTATACAGATAGGCTAAAAGCCCTGTCCCTCTACTCAGTCTCATACAGACTGCTCAGAGGTGACCTGTGTCTGGCTTACAAGGCCATTTCAGACCCAGCCTTGATGGAGTTGTGGCATATCTGTAAGACAAACTCCACTCGTACAACCCGCACGCAAGGCCTTAACCTCGTCTGTGACATTAATAGAACTTGTTGGTGGGATAGATTTGTGTCCCAAAGACTTCCACGTCTGTGGAATAGACTCCATCTCCATGTCAAGCAGAGTACCTCTCTAGCCTCTTTAAGAGGAACCTGGACGACTGGATGGGAAACACAAAATATACCCCTGGAATCCCACATGTGTCCCTGCCGGACAGGGGAAATGGGTGCTGACTTTGAGGGAACATGGGAAAAATTCTTGGCTAGGCTTATAAGGACCTCAGGGCCAGTAGCCTAGTATCATCCTATGAACCTGTGAACCTAAATGTATAATACAAGAACAACTTATTAAGACTAACCTACTAATCCAAACTTTATTAAGAAATCAACTCACTAACAAAATGACTAACTAATTAACCAACAAAAAGATCTACCACTAGACATCTATCAGAATAAATATCAGTAACTTATAAACTGAAACACTTTTAACAAAGATTGCTTTCATACCAAATAAATACTTCATCAGGTTTGTGTGTAAAAAAAAATATCATTCATTTAACATTTGTTGACTGGGAAAGTCCAACTAGGACAGAGCCTATTTTCAGCAGAAGCCCAGGGAGAAACACTGCAGATGCCTGTCTTTAGAATGTGGGAGGAAAGCCACGCGAACACAGTGAGAATATGCAAACTCCACACAGAAGGCACTCCAGCTGAGAATCGAACCAGAGAACATCTTACTTTGAGGTAACAATGTTAATCACTGCACCACTACATCATGTTAATGAGCATGTGTATAAATCTACAAGTGAACACCTAAGTAGCCTGAAAACCTTAGCTATAATTGCTAAGGTGGAAATGCAGAGAAAAATATTAAAAATAAAGCATTGAGGCCCTGGTGATCTGTTTAAGTGTGGCATCTAACTATGCAGGTACTTAGTTTAAATGAGTAAAAGTATCAGAAAACAACACCAATATCAGTTATTTTCATTGTAAATTATTTATAATGTTTGATATTTGTTTATATCAATGTTAGTATGTATAATATCAGTGTGTAATGCCAGCACTAATCAGTCCCATATCAGACTTTTAATAGTCTTTTAAACAGTGAGGCAGTTTTCTGTGTTCTAGTATGCTTTTTATTGAGCAATAATAGTTAAGCCCCGATTTTCTAAGAGTTCAGTTTCAGCTGCCACAGTAGTTCACATTTTTCTAAAATATTAGGGATGTCTTCTTCCAGTTCCAAAAGGTCCACACAATCAATAATATGAAATTTAAAGCCAGTGTGTTTTTTGTGAAGCTGCAGGTGCCAAGCCAGTGCATTATTCATAGGTTCACAGGTAGGTACTAGGCTATCTGCCCGAGGGCATTTATAAGCCTAGCCAGAGTATGTTGGCTTTCACCACCCCATTGATTAATTAATGGATCGTCTGTCAAGCAGAGCCAATTAAGTGATCCCGGGGTGTATTTTATGTTACCCGTCCACTTGTCAAGGTTTGTCTTGAAGAGTGTTAATGAGGGGCTCTGCCTAATGTAGTCAGGCTGCATAGGACATATGTTTGAGGCCAGTAATCCTCTTGGTGAGGTACTTTTGTGGTCTCTCCAGCTGTTGGAAGTGTCTTGTGAGGTACATCCCAAATGGAGCATTGTACTCTATGAGGAGTCTGATGAGTGACGAGTAGAGGGGCACTATAACCTCTTTATTTCTAGATGCGAACCCTTTAGCAATTAGATGGGCCACATAGAAGGATTTCCTAACTACTTTGGCAATATGATTGTCAAAGGAGAGATTACTATCTATCTGGGTCCCCAGATCTCTTATTACCTCTTCTGTATTAAGGGGCTGCCACCTATGTGGTAATTCATGGGTGTTTTGTTTTTCCCAAACGGGATGACTATGCATTTTTTGGCATTTAGCTTGAGGCCATGACTTTGACACCAGGTGTCTGTCTCAGTAAGTCCCTTTTGGAGGATGTCTGTGTCATCCGGATAGTCAATTATAGCTCCCAGTGTGCAGTCATCAGCGAACTTGGTTAGCCTCCTGTGTTTGCCTGTACTTCTGAGAAGTATATGCCGAACAGTAGGGGTCCCAGGACAAAGCCTTGTGGGACACCACTTGTGACTGGTTTAGAGTCGGACTGGAGCCTGCTATTCTTACCATGTGAGTTCTGTCTGTAAGCCAGTTGGCAACCCATCTCATGATGTAGGGGTTTATGTTCAGGCTGGTAAGTTTTTCTGTAATACCTGAGTGGGGAATGGTGTCGAAAGCCTTGGTGAGGTCAAGGTAGGCTGTGTGAACAACCTTTCCCTCGTCTATGGCCTTGGTGACTGTCTCAAAGAAGTCAACCAAGTTTAGTAGGCATTATCTGCCCTTAACAAAGTTGAACTGGGTCTGGTCATGTGTTTGGAGGTTCCCAATGTCTTTGTTAATGAGTTCCATGATGATGGGTTCCATAGCCTTGCAGACCAGGCTAGTCAGGCTTATGGGGCAATAGTTACCAGGGTCAGTTGTGGCCCCTCCTTTGTGGAGTGGAATAACCATTGCTGTGCACCATTCTATGGGCACATAGCCTGTGGAGAGGCTGAGGTTGAACCGCGTGTTTAGGTGGGGGGTTAGTTCGTTTAGTAGTTCGTGCAAGACGCCACCTTGGACACCATCTGGCCCCATTGATGCTGTGTTTTTGGCTTTTGAAAGGGCTATTTTCACCTGTGCGTCTGTGATTTCCGGGACACTACACTTTTCCGGTATTGTTGTGCGGGCCCTTTTGGGGTAAGAGGGGGGTGAAGTTTGCACTGAATCTATCTGCCAGGATGTTGGCAATATCAGTAGGTTCGGTATATTTTGTGCTATTTTGCAGTAGTTCAGTGCATATCTGCGAGTCGCCACTTAGATTCTTAACATAGCTAAAGAAGGCTTTGTGGTTGTCTTTTGAATCCTTGGTTATTTTTCTTTTGAAGTTAGCCTTGGATGATTTTATGAGGGACGTTAGTTCCTTACTGATACTGATCAGGGATGTCTTTCCTTCTTTATATTTTCTTTTTTTCTGAACTAATTTCCTCCTTCTATTGTATAGCCTGTTTATTGCAGGGGTCCACCAGACTGGTTTCCTTCTCTTAGATGAGTGAGTCTTGGTTTTGCTAGGGATGGCACGATCCATGCATCCTTGTAGGTGCTCATAGAGTGCATTTGTAAAGGTTTCTGCATCTTGGGCAGCATTATCCTTCAGCGTGGGGGCTGTGAAACTTACTGCCTCTGTCTTAAGTAAGGTGAAGTTTGCTTTAGAAAAGTTTTTTACTGTGGTTTCCTTAGTTGTGGGTGGTGGTGGGGTGTGGACATCCAGAATGATTAGTTTATGGTCTGATCTAACCAGTGACAGGTTGACCTCCAGTGTGGAACACCTGTCACCCATGTTTGTGATGACCAGGTACAATATGTTTTCACCTCTGGTAGGGGAGTTTACCAGCTGATCCAGGGCATTTGAGCTGATGAATTCCAGGAAGCGTTGGGCCTGGGAGTTTGTAATCGAGTAGTTTTCCCAGTTAATGGTAGGGTAATTGAAATTGCCCAATATCAGGGTGTTCGGTAGGACTTTCATGTTTTCCAGTGTCTCCAGAAAGGTGGAGTGGTGGTCCTGGGTCATGGAGGGTAATCTGTAGCAGGTCACAATTTGCATTGCAGATTTTCCCAGTGTTAGTTGCACATGGATGATCTCAGAGGTATCCTGCTGCGCCACTAACCGGGTGGTGTAGGTATCCTTGATGAATATGGATACACCCCCTCCTTTTGTGTTTCGGTCCATGTTCTGTGGCCGAAACGTGTGGTACGAGTTGTAGCCCGATATTGCTGGGGTGCTCTCTGGAGCCTTGGACCAGGTTTCAGTTACTGCACAGATGTTGACGTTCTCCATACTGAGGAGTGCTTTGAGTGCATGCATTTTGAGATTTAAACTCCTGGCATTGAGTAGCATAACCCTCAGTTTTTTGTTAATTGTGCTGTTTGCGGAGGTGGATTTGACTTTTGAGCCTTGCCTACAAAAGGCACTATGGGGGCAGCAAGAGCCTTGGCCAGTATTCAAAAGCCTAGGGGTGACAGGTCCAAGCCATCTCTTGCGAAGCAATGCAGTTTATCAAGCATGTCGTCCCAGGCTGACAGACATTGGATCCCCTTTGAATGACACCAGAAGCTTAGCCAATTATTGAAATTGATCATTTTTTCTTTATACTGAGGTATCATTCTTGGTGAGGGCAGGATGCTACTCAGGGTCAGGGTCATACTAGCCTGGTCTACATGATCAGAGAGCTCTTCCATGTCTCTTATCATGTAGTCCAGGGAGATACGTCTCAGGTCATTCACACCAACATGAACAATGACAGAGTCATATTTGTACTTGTTCTGGAGTGACCTGAGTGCTTGTGTTATGTGGCAGATTCTGGCTCCCGACAGACATCTAACAGTAACCTTCTGTTTGTCCAGCCTAGTGAGTGGGACATCAGTGTGCCTGACTATAGAATCACCTATTACTAGTGTGTTAGGTATGTTATTTCGCCTTAAGGGCTGTGATTGTGCGGCACACTGATTTTGTGTTTCATGTGTTGTCTGGTTTGTGACGGGAGGTGCAGGTTGTTTGGATGTCTGCTTTGGAGGTCTCTGATGCTTTTGCAGGTTTTTTTTTAGAGCCTCCGAGTATGATTTTGTGTATTTATGTATATTTTTTGCCAGTGCTGGTTTAATAAGTCTATATGTGGCTGGAGGTGTGGTGCAAGTGTTAATCTTCTCCTCTTGACTGTCTGTTCTAGTCTTGGGTGGAGGCAGATTAGCCTCCAGTTTATCTGTATAATTGCATCTCTCACATATGTTAGTGTTTTGTGGTCTGTGTACATGAGGCAGTTGTAGCATTGCCTCAGGATACACAGATTCACCAGCTGGATGGGAGAGTACACCTGAAATTGCCCTTTGGTCATGCCTGAATAGTAGTGTGAGCTGCTTAGTCACTTGGTTTGAGAGGGGTGAATAAAGAGCCTTGCCCTGCTGGGCAATCAAGTGTCAGGGTATATTAGTGCTTGCTATTAGATCTGAGCAAGTGCTGGGCTGTAGGATGCTTTCTGAGTGCTTAGGTTGAGAGTTAGACTAGTTTCAAGGGAAAAACTGAAGAGGAGACGTACTGGAGCTGGGAATAATTTAACCCTAGCTAACCCGGCACTGCCCGGTGCACAAAAAACATGCAAACGTGGTTTTTATAGCAGGGAAATGAAAGAGATAGAAAGTTGCCCAAAATGGCCAATAAACTACTAACTTCTGCACTGGAACCACTCCTCCAGGGACAGATAGGCTGATCAAAGCTCCCCTCTCTCACAGGTGAACAGAGAAACTTCCTTCTATCCAAGTAAGGTATGGGCAACTCAGAAACTTGCAACACAGCCCTGAATTCAGCACTAGCCTGAAAGCTGGACTATACTAGCTTAGAAAGGTGGGAAACAAGGAATTTTTTTGTTTGTTTGTTTTGTTTTTTTTTTTTGTTGTTGTTTTTTGGGGTTTTTTTTTTGAAAAGATAAGGCAAAAACAGTAAAAAAAATACACTTAAAACAGCTTTAAATTACTACAAATGATCAGAAAAGGCTGTCACATTTTAGTGTGTAGAGTACAACAGTTAAACAAATTATTTAAACAAAAAATGACTTTTTAAAAGTGCAGGCAGTTAAATAAGTACAATATGTGAAAAAACAAGCTTTTGAATCACAATAAACGCTGGAAAATCAGCATTTAGGTGGAGAACAGTTAAGTACAGCAAGAAAGTACAGAAAACTGTTACTTAATCACTCCAAAGTCTCTCTTCTAAGCTAGAAGGCTTTTATCAGTTTAAGGCTTTCTAGGGCTTCCCAGTAGATTAGTTACAGGAAAGATGGGAAATAAGAGCAGATGTGGTCTTTTAAACCAGAAAGTTGAAAGAGATGGACAAACTGTCCAAATGGTCAATAAACTACAATTTCTGGGCCAAGAACCACTCCTCTTGTGGTAGACAGGCTACCTAGTGCTTACCACTCCCACTGATAAGCTAGAAGGATTTCCTCCAACACAGAAAGGCTTGCGGGGCTCAGAAGCTTACCAACAGTCCTGGATACAGCAACTCTGTATCTAGACTAGGCTAGTTACAGGAAAGGTGAGAAACAAGCGCAAGTGCAGCTTTTAAACCAGAAAATTGAAAGAGATGGAAAAAAACTGCCCAAACAGCCAATAGCTTCAATTTCTGGGCCAGGAACCACTCCTCTTGTGGTGGATAGGCTACCTAGTGCTTACCACTCCCACTGATAAGCTAGAAGGCTTCCCTCCAACACAGGAAGGCTTGGGGGGCTCAGAAGCTACTAACAATCCTGGATACAGCAACTCTGTAACCGGACTAGGCTAGTTACAGGAAAGGCGGGAAACAGGTGCAAATGCGGCTTTCAAACCAGAAAGTTGAAAGATATGGAAAACAAACTATTCAAACAGCCAATAGCTGCAATTTCTGGGCCAGGGACCACTCCTCTTGTGGTAGATAGGCTACCTAATGCTTACCACTCTCACTGATAAGCTAGAAGGCTTCCTTCCAATACGGAAAGGCTTGGGAGCTCAGAAGCTTACAAAGAGTCCTGGATATAGCAAATATGTACCTGGACTAGACTATTAACAGGAAAGGCACTTTGCACTTAGCTCTAATTTTGGAAAGATGGCCAGAAATCCTTCTTTTAAGTCTGTTGAGCATTTCCCCCATGTAAAATGCTTCACAGTCATTGCAGCTTGTTCTGTAAACCACCTGCATTGAGTTGCAGTCACCTCCTGCATTGGTTTTAATCAGTTTCTTAAAATAAGGGCAGAAAACTATGTCTCCCTCCTGTATGCGCTGACAAAACACACAGTTGGCTCCACACTTATTGGTATACACATCCAATGGTCTGGCCCTACCTTCAACCCAACTCCTGATGTTTCTGGCTTTCCTATACACAAAGGAAAGAGTTTTTCCAATGATGCGCATTAGATACGAGCTGTCAATAATTATGGCCCATTTCTCTCTAGTAATATTAATAATGCTGTAATAGTCAACAGTAAAAGTCAAGATACAACTGTCTTTAGATTTGTTGTTTGGAACTGGAAGGAGACATCCCTAATCTTTTAGAAAAACGTGAACCACTGTGACAGCTATAACTGAACTCTTTTAGAAAACCAGTGCTTAATTATTACTGCTCCACAAAAATCATACTAGAACTCAGAAAACTGCCCCACTGTTTAAAAGACTATTAAAAGTCTGATATAAACGCATTCTATGAACACCTTCAGGAATGCATGGATCATGCAATCCCAAATAAAACCAAGACCCAATCCTCCAAAGGCAGACGTCCTGTCTGGTGGACCCCAGCCATAAACAAACTATACAATAGAAGGAGGAAGCTACTAAATGATAGAGCAAAATCCCAAAAAGGGAAGGCATCACTGATCAGTATTATCAAAAATCTACGGGCACTCATAAAATTGTCTAAGGCCAGCTTTGAGAGAAAAATTGCACAGGACACTAAGGATAATCACAAGGCTTTCTTTAGTTATGTTTGGAACCTGAGTGGTAATTCCCAGATATGCTCAGAATTAGTCCAAAATGACAAAAAACACACCAAACCCACAGACATTGCCAACATCCTAGCTGACAGGTTCAGCGCAAACTTCCCTCCCCACCAAAAGGGCAAATATCTATCCCAGCAGAGTGCTGCCCCCCCTGACATCTCAGATGCTCAGGTAAGAGCCGTCCTCTCCAAAGCAAAAAACACAGCATCAATGGGACCAGACGGTGTCCCGGGCTGTGTCCTACATGAACTCCAAGAAGAGCTAAACCCAAACATAAAACTACTGTTCAATCTCAGCCTTACTACAGGATATGTGCCCAAAGAGTGGCAGTGGTCCCTCTCCATAAAGGTGGTGCCTCAACGGATCCTGGAAACTATCGCCCATAAGCCTGACTAGCTTGGTCTGCAAAGCTATGGAAAGGATCATCATGGACCTCATAAATAAAGATATTGGGGACCTACAGACACTGGATCCTACCCAGTTCGGCTTTGTTAAGGCCAGATCCTGCCTCTTAAACCTGGTTGATTTCTTTGAAACAGTCACCAAGGCCATTGACGAGGGGAAGGTGGTCCACACAGCCTACCTGGACCTCGCAAAAGCCTTCGATACAATACCCCACTCTGGCATCACCAGCTTAAATATAAACCCCTATGTCACTAGATGGATTGAAAACTGGCTCAAGGACAAAACCCACATGGTTAGAATTGCTGGAGCCATGTCAGACTCCAAACCAGTTACAAGTGGTGTCCCACAAGGCTCAGTCCTGGGACCTCTCTTGTTCGGTATATATTTCTCGGAGGTACAGGCCAACACAGAAGGACTGTGGCTGACTAAGTTCGCAGATGACTGCAAACTGGGCACCATAATCGACTCTCCAGCCGACACAAGCATCCTCCAAAAGGGCCTCATAGAAACAGACAACTGGTGCCAGAGCCATGGACTCAAGCTAAATGCCAAAAGTGTATAGTCATCCCTTTGGCAAAACAAAGTGCCCACAAATTACCACATAGGTGGTAATCCATTAAGTACAGAAGAAGTAATTAGGGACCTGGGGACCCAAGTTGATAGCAATCTCTCATTTGACAACCACGTGGCCAAAGTGGTTAGAAAAACATTTTATATAGCCCACCTAATCATGAAGGGATTCACATCTAGATCAGGGGAGGTCATCATGCCTCTTTACTCATCCCTCATCAGGCCCATAATTGAGTACAATGCCCCTTTTGGGATGTACCTTACCAGACACCTGCAGCAACTGGAAAGACACCAAAAGTACCTCACCAAGAGGATCAAAGGGCTCAAACAGATGCCATATGCTGCCCGGTTAAAGAAACTCCAGCTGTACTCAGTGGCATACCGCCTGTTCAGAGGCTATCTGTGCCTGACGTATAAAGCCATGTCCAACCCGGAATTAATGGACATGCTGCACCTCAGAAAATCCAAATCCCATCGAGCTACGCGCTCGAGAGACTTGAACCTCAGCACTGAAATAAATAGGACATGCTGGAGGGACAGATTGATAACCCGAGGCTCCCTTCACTCTGGAATAAAATCCCAGTCCAGGTTAGGCAGAGTCCCTCATTGACTCTCTTCAAGAGGAATCTTGATAAGTGGATGGGAGATCGTAGGTTTACCCCGGGTATCACTTCTGTGTCACTGTTAGACAGAGGCACAGTATACTAACCTCGAAAAAGGGCATAGCAAAATAAATTTAAAATGGGTGGTGAAAGCCAAACACATTCTGGCTAGGCTTATAAATGCCCTAGGGCAGATAGCCTAGTATGAACCTATGAACCTATGAACCTATGTGACTGATGAATGCTGCCATTACATACTAATATTATACATGCTAATATTGTTATAAACAAATATCAAACATTGTAAATATTTCACAATGAAAATAATTGACATTGGTGTTGTTTTCTAATACTTTTATTCATTTAAACTAAGTGCTTTCATAGTTAGATGCCACACAGATCCCCAAGGCATTAATGCTTTATTTTTAACATTTTCACAGTATTTCCACTGTAGCAATTATAGCTATGGCTTTCAGGCTACTTAGGTGCTCGCTTGTAGATTTATACACATGTTCATTGATATTATGATAAGTTCTTCTTACACACAAACCTGATGAACTATTTATTTGGTATGAAAGCAATCTTTGTTAAAAGTGTTTCAGTTTATAAGGTACTAATATTTATTCTGATAGATGTCTAGTGATAGATCTTTTAGTTAGTTAATTAGTCACGTTGTTAGTGAATTGGTTTCCTAATTAATAACGTTTGGATTAGTAGGTTAACCTTAATAAGCTGTTCTTATATAGTTTAATTGTCTCCAGCTTTTTAGTTTCAGTTCTAAGGTAGCACAGTCTCAGTTTACACTATGGTGTTAAGGGGAAAGGGGAAAGGAATTAGTTTAATGCTTTTATTGCTCTTAACAGAACGACCCTCTGTAACCACTCCCTTGCTGAAAGTAACCTGATTATATGTAAATAATGACTGTCTTTAATGCTTTTCATTATACTCAACTAGGATCACTTGTTTGTGTGTTTCAGTAAAGGATTTTTAACTAAACTGTAGACTACTATTTTATTATTTTGTAGCATTTATTTTAAAGTTTAATTTTTGTTAGTGAACTAAGTGTAACATATTTCAAGGAGTGAACTTCACACCCTTCACACTACAAAGTTTCTGCTTGGTTTGTTTTTGACCCAGTATAGGTTGCATACTGGGTTTTCTGAGACTTTGAGGGATACCACAGATTTTTATTTTTGCAAGTACTCGTTTTACCTACATTTACATAAAGAGAAGTTCATATAATATTCTTTTGCTTACTGATATGTCTAGAATTATTCAAAGCTGTTGTTTCTGAATGTTACTTTTTCTATTTTTAAAGTGGAATCAAATATTTATTATGATTCTTAAATCTCTACATGTGTTTACTCACCATTTATATGTGCTATTTATTGCTATTCATTTTATATTTTTTCTGTCTCAATGTTTGCAAACAGGGCTATCCACGTAATTTTTAGGAAAATGGAAATTCATAATGAATGCATGAAATTAAATAAAATTTTAACCTCAGTATTTAAAGAGCTAAAAAACTAATATCAGAGGGTAGAGTATGGATGGGAGCAAATAAGAAAGGAAAATGCCCAAACAAGATCTGGAGAAATAACTCACTAGATGAAGTTAAGTTATGGAACAAATGTGATCTAGCTCCCACGAGGAACTCAGAGAGCTGGCAGAGGTAATGGGTGAAGAACTGGTTAAAGTCCAAAGACTCTCTTTTGGAACTTGGCTACTAAAACTCAGAAATGGAGGATGACACAGGTAATTCCCTCGTACAACGGCAGGTCTAAGAAGCACAAAAACAGCAAAAGAAGCAGACTGGAACACGGCCACACTGTGAGGGTTAACAATTATTTAATCCAAACTTAAAACACCATATAAAAAGAAAGAAAAATACATATAAAAGAAGTTAAGTGCTTTCACATCTACAAACTGGTGCTTCATCAGGCCATTAAGTAAGGGCTACACAGGACTGATTTAAACATGCAGTTAAGCTGTATAACCTATCAGGAATTACTTATGCAAACTCCTGAAACTCAAATGAGGCTTTAAAGAGACACACTCATTAAGACCATGGCCTTTGTCTCTTTATACAATATGAATTTATATACAAGGCAAAAGTACAGTATTTTGAGAATGCAGTAGCAATATGTTTGAGAAATTTGGTTAGCAATTAAGTTACTTACAAGGAATGTAGTAATGCCTAAAATAACAAATTCAGAGTAACATCATGACATAGTACAACAAAGATGCATTTAATAGTATAGGTACTAACTGCAGAGAGAGTAATATGTGTAGACAGTTTAAATAGCAGATACCAGGCATATATGTTAATAGAGAGAGAAGAAAAATTCATTATTTAACATCTCCAGTTACAGAAAAAAATACGTTTGTTTTGTTTTTTAATCATGTTTTGCCACACTGTCCCACACTGTCACAGCTGATAGGATGAGGTTGCAAATTAATTTGTGGCATTAGTTATGTAGCTTGTATAGGTCTGCCAATCATCAACCGTGCTGAATTCAGCCCCATGACTGCTAACGGAGTAGCTCAATTACTCATTAAAACTAGTTATGGCTCTAGCTGTTTCAAAATTCTTTTGAATGTTTGAAGTATTGTCTCGGTTGTTCCAGTAGCCTAAGAGTACTGTCAGCTAGAAGCCATATATTAAAAAATTACTTCTTCTCAAACTCTCCAAATACACTAGACAAGAATTGTGTACTAGTGTATGTAATTTGTTATGTATTGTCTATCAAAAAAATGGGATCTTGAAACAGTTTATGACATGATAACTCAAAATGTATGACAAATCTATCATTTCTATGTCTTATGGATCTTGAAACAGTTTATGACATGATAACTGAAAATGTTTGACAAATCAGTCATTTCTATGTCTTAGGAACAACACTGGGTCATGACTAGAACCTTTATTTCATCAAGCTCACGTAAGTCGTCAGCATTTTTCTCTCATGGATGGTCTAGCTCTGTAGAAGTCAAATGTTTTCTCTGTTGTGTTATTTGCTATCAGCACACAATTCACATATTCCTAATACATGTGTTAACTGAGATTTGGTCACCATACTGACTTCTGGCTTCTGTCCTTGTGACTTTAATGTCTCTGCGCTCTATCTCTGGAGTAATTGGTCTGTTTCCATACAACAGATTACCATCATCTTCCAAAAGACATTCTCTTGCTATGTGGTGCCATGCAGCTATGCAGGTGTAAAGCTATGCAGTTATTTTACATTAAGAAGGTTTGTGGTCTGCACTCTTGTGGGAGAAGAGGCTGGACTCTGCCCTTCTGAGCTGGGAATTTCTGGTTAAAGGTTTATAGTGCCTGAATATTTGAACTGTATCTTACTGAAATTGGTACACCTTGTTTGCTGTAGCATAGACTAGATCCAGGCCTGCTGAATCTAGCTTTGTTTATATGCTTGTTGTTTGTTTGCTTGTTATTTCCCTGAAACGCTAATTCCACCTAATACGTGGCTTCTCAGTGCTTCTGTGGATCACTAGTGATATCTGCATTGCTTACTGTACTTATTTCCTTGTTTCACTTGAAAGAAAGTTACTGTTTGTCATTTTTGCATTTAAGTTACCTGTAACACATTGCACTTAAGTTACCTGGCACTTGCTCACTAAAGCAATTATATAAGTCAGCACTAAAAATTAAAAGCACTACACCCTCACTCCCCACTGGCCCTGGTTTTCAATTATTAAGGAATTCCCAATATTATTCTAGCATGTCCAAAGGTGAGTTGTCAATCTCCTCTCCGGTCCAGCTGGTGAATCTGGGAATCTTGAGGCAATGTTACAACTGCCTCATGTACACAGACAACCCTCTCCTCCTCCCAACAAATTCCAGCACATGTGAGAGATGCAACCATATAGCCAAACTGGAGGCCAAACTCTCTCAACTCAGTGCTGGCATAACCAGTCAGGAGGAGAAGGAAACAACACTCACTACAATTCCAGTCTCACATAGACCTACCACGACAGCAAACCAAACACATAATCACAGAAAAACATACTCGGAGGCTCTAAATAAAGATCTGCCGAAGCAGCAGAGACCTCCAAAGCAGACACCCAAGCAGCCGCTACCCCAAAACAAAACACGTGCAACACATATCTCACAAAGCCAGTGTGCTGAACAGTCACAGCCCTTAAGACTAAACACACTTGATACACTTGTAATAGGTGACTCTATCGTCAGGCACACTGACATCCCGCTCACCAGGCTGAATAAGGAGAGGGTCACGGTGAGCAGCCTGTCGGGCGCTAGGATCCGCCACATAACACAAGCACTCAGGTCACTCCAAGGCAAGTACAAATATGACTCAGTCATTGTC
The DNA here is from genome assembly GCF_019279795.1 of Protopterus annectens. Taxonomy (NCBI): domain Eukaryota; kingdom Metazoa; phylum Chordata; order Ceratodontiformes; family Protopteridae; genus Protopterus; species Protopterus annectens. The sequence goes on along the minus strand of NC_056743.1, from coordinate 1,528,130,518 downwards.
CATGCTGGTGTGAATAATCTGAGACGTACCTCCCTGGACTACATGAAAAGAGACATAAAGGAGCTCTTTGAGCATGTAGCCCAGGCCGGTATGACCCTGACCTTGAGTAGCATCTTACCCTCACCAAGAATGATGCCACAGTATGAAGACAAGATGAGCAATTTCAACAATTGGCTTAAGTACTGGTGTCATTCAAAGGGGATCCAATGCCTGTCAGCTTGGGATGATATGCTCGACAAGCCATGATGCTTTGCTAGGGATGGCTTGCACCTGTCACCCCTGGGCTTTGGATATTGGCAAAGGCTCTTGCTACCCCCATAGTGCCTTTTAGGCAAGGCTCAAAAGACAAACCCACCTCCATAGGTATCACAAGGGATAAGAAACTAAGAGTAATGCTACTCAACGCCAGAAGTCTAAACATCAAGATGCACGCACTCGAAACTCTCCTTAGCATGGAGAACATCGATATCTGTGCAGTAACAGAAACCTAGTTCAGTGCTCCCGAGAGCACCCCAGAACTACCAGGTTATACCTCATACCATGCTTTTCGGCCCCAAAACTTGGACCGAACCACAAAAGGAGGGATATCAATATTCATCAAAGATACCCACACCTCCAGGTTGGTGGCAAAGCATGAAGCATCAGAGACTATCCATGTGCAACTAACAGTGGGTAAAACTGCCTTCCAGTTTATAGCCTGCTACAGACCACCCTCCCAAACCCAGGAACCCCACTCAGCCTTCCTGAGAACACTGGAAAATATGAAGGTCTCTCCAAACACCATTATATTGGGCGACTTCAACTACCCAAACATAGACTGGGAGCATTACTCTAGCTCCAACACCCTAGCCCAAAGGTTCCTAGAATTTATAAACTCAAATGCTATGGAACAACTTGTTACCACTCCCACAAGAGGGGAAAACATACTGGACCTGATCATCACCAACATGGGGACTCTATGCTCCAGACCAGAAGTGCATCCCTCACTGGCAAGATCAGACCATAAACTAATCTCACTGGCTATTCACATCCCGACCCCACCTCCTGCCCAGAAAACCACAGTGAAAAACTTCTCTAAAGCAAATTTCACACTCCTCAAAACTGAGGTGGAATCCTTCAAAGCCCCTGGGCCTGTGGAAAATATGGCCCAGACCAAAGAATCCTTTATAAACGAATTCTATGAACACCTTCAGGAATGCATGGATCATGCAATCCCAAATAAAACCAAGACCCAATCCTCCAAAGGCAGACGTCCTGTCTGGTGGACCCCAGCCATAAACAAACTATACAATAGAAGGAGGAAGCTACTAAATGATAGAGCAAAATCCCAAAAAGGGAAGGCATCACTGATCAGTATTAGCAAAAAACTACGGGCACACACAAAATTGTCTAAGGCCAGCTTCGAGAGAAAAATTGCACAGGACACTAAGGATAATCACAAGGCTTTCTTTAGTTATGTTAGGAACCTGGGTGGTAATTCCCAGATATGCTCAGAATTAGTCCAAAATGACAAAAAATACACCGAACCCACAGACATTGCCAACATCCTAGCTGACAGGTTCAGCGCAAACTTCTCCCCACTAAAGGGCAAATATCTATCCCAGCAGAGTGCTGCCCCCGTGACATCTCAGATGCTCAGGTAAGAGCCGCCCTCTCCAAAGGAAAAAGCACAGCATCAATGGGACCAGGCGGTGTCCCGGGCTGTCCTACATGAACTCCAAGAAGAGCTAAACCCAAACATAAAACTACTGTTCAATCTCAGCCTTACTACAGGATATGTGCCCAAAGAGTGGCGTACAGCAACAGTGGTCCCTTTCCATAAAGGTGGTGCCTCAATGGATCCTGGAAACTATCGCCCCATAAGCCTGACTAGCTTGGTCTGCAAAGCTATGGAAAGGATCATCATGGACCTCATAAATAAAGATATTGGGGACCTACAAATACTGGATCCTACCCAGTTCGGCTTTGTTAAGGGCAGATCCTGCCTCTTAAACCTGGTTGATTTCTTTGAAACAGTCACCAAGGCCATTGACAAGAGGAAGGTGGTCCACACAGCTTACCTGGACCTCGCAAAAGCCTTCGATACAATACCCCACTCGGGCATTATAGATAAGCTCACCAGCTTAAATATAAACCCCTATGTCACTAGATGGATTACAAATTGGCTCAAGGACAGAACCCACATGGATAGAATTGCTGGAGCCATGTCAGACTCCAAACCAGTTACAAGTGGTGTCCCACAAGGCTCAGTCCTGGGACCTCTCTTGTTCGGTATATATTTCTCGGAGGTACAGGCCAACACAGAAGGACTGTGGCTGACTAAGTTCGCAGATGACTGCAAACTGGGCGCCATAATCGACTCTCCAGCCGACACAAGCATCCTCCAAAAGGGCCTCATAGAAACAGACAACTGGTGCCAGAGCCATGGACTCAAGCTAAATGCCAAAAAGTGTATAGTCATCCCCTTTAGCAAAAACAAAGTGCCCACAAATTACCACATAGGTGGTAATCCATTAAGTACAGAAGAAGTAATTAGGGACCTGGGGACCCAAGTTGATAGCAATCTGTCATTTGACAACCACGTGGCCAAAGTGGTTAGAAAAACATTTTATATAGCCCACCTAATCATGAAGGGATTCACATCTAGATCAGGGAGGTCATCGTGCCTCTTTACTCATCCCTCATCAGGCCCATAATTGAGTACAATGTCCCTTTTGGGATGTACCTTACCAGACACCTGCAGCAACTGGAAAGACCCCAAAAGTACCTCACCAAGAGGATCAAAGGGTTCAAACAGATGCCATATGCTGCCCGGTTAAAGAAACTCCAGCTCTACTCAGTGGCATACCACCTGTTCAGAGGCGATCTGTGCCTGATGTATAAAGCCATGTCCAACCCGGAATTAATGGACATGCTGCACCTCAGAAAATCCAAATCCCATCGAGCTATGCGCTCGAGAGACTTGAACCTCAGCACTGAAATAAATAGGACATGCTGGAGGGACAGATTCATAACCCAGAGGCTCCCTTCACTCTGGAATAAAATCCCAGTCCAGGTTAGGCAGAGTCCCTCATTGACTCTCTTCAAGAGGAATCTTGATGAGTGGATGGGAGATCGTAGGTTTACCCCGGGTATCACTCCTGTGTCACTGTTAGACAGAGGCACAGTATACTAACCTCGAAAAAGGGCATAGCAAAATAAATTTAAAATGGGTGGCGAAAGCCAAACACATTCTGGCTAGGCTTATAAATGCCCTAGGGCAGATAGCCTAGTATGAACCTATGAACCTATATCTGTACACTATCTGTTTGTTAGTTTTCCTCCAGGTAGCTACTCACCATTGGAAGATTGGCATGATTTCTTGTGAAGTCTTTTATGGAACTCAAGGTATTTTTTCAACAATGGTCTGCTGGTCGAATGCCTCAATCTCTTCCTCAGATTCAGCTGCTGAGCCTTACTTCAAATGATTTCAAAACAGACTACCAGCTATTGGAAGCTGTTTTCCCAAAAATATGAACTGTTTTAATTTTGCAATGGTTCTTGTGATATGCATTAATAATCTTTGACACCTCAGTGGTGTTTTTGCTGAATTATATGCATTGACTAGTGATATTAATGGTTTATGATGTCTTAGCAAATGAAAGTGGCCCATGCCTTCCAGATAATATGCAAACTTCTTACATGCCCATCCATCCACTAGAAACTTTCTCTGTCTCTAACAACAGCAGTGTTCATCCTCAGTTAGTATATGTGAAAAAAACACATCGAATCAGAATTTATAGTCTTGTTCTTGCAGAAATGCAGCTCCCAGCCATAGCAGCTTTGATCTGCACTCAGTACAGTGCATTTGTTCTGCTGTGTGGCAAAATGCCAGCTCTGCTGTGCTGTCAACATAGCTTTACTTTTTGAAATGTTTTATCTTGAAGCGGAACCCGGGTCTATACCATTTAATCGAAGTGACACCTGACCTCCATGTTGAAAATAGGGCAAAAGGGTTGGTGGATGGATGGATGCATGGATAAATCGATAAAAACATAATTAACAAAATATAACACACATAACACCAGGACACTTGCCGTAATGAAGCAAAACACAATCCAGGAACTTCTAACCACAAATTAATTATATTTATTCACCACAGAATACAGTTAAGCACTTTCATCATGTCAAGCATGACTTCCTCAGAACAGTTTAAAATACGTACTTCCTCTGTTTAAATAGCATAACCCACCAATCAAATGACATCATTCATTAAAAGACAAATATTAAAAAATACTAAAATGACATATCTAGAAAAAACTATTAAATGTGTGTGTTATAATTTCTCTGCACACTTTTTTAAAAATGGGATTATACTAAACATTTCCTTCAACCCAGGACCAAAATTTGCATTAGTTCTAATTTGCCACATTATTTCCTTCATCACAAGTTTGTTTTTCCAATTACCCCCCCACCCTGAGATCTTGACCCACAACTTCACAAATTCCAAAAAGGAAGCTGGTACAATGTGGACTTGTTTCTAAATGTCGACTAAGGGCATTGTTATCATCACCCTTCCTTATTGCATATAAATGTTCATAAATACGTCTATGAAATACCCTTTCTGTCTTTCCTATATAAAAATACTTACACCCCTGACACAAGGCTAAATAAATCACCCCCTTGGTGTTACAAGTGCCTGGTTTTAAATATACTAGATACCCTGTGTTACCTAACTCCACAACGGGATCAGTTAAAACATAGTTACAATATTCACAAGCCCCACATTTACCTGTTCCTTTATTAGCTATTCTAGGAATAGTAGGATGCTCCAACAAAAATTTCAAATTCAAGTCTGTTTTGTAAACAAAGTGAGGCTCACTATCCAAAACTTCCAAGAGACCTTCATTACCTTTAAAAACTACCCAGTTCTTCTTCATAATTTCCTTAATCCTTCCTGATGTTTCACCATATGTCAATACCATAGACTGTTGAAGTTGGTCCTTGCCTTCACTATTTGGGACATTCCCAGAAACCTGTTCATACCCAATAACTGGAAGTATCTAGATCCCCAAGATTCCATAACCTGAGCACAGGTACCATAAACCAAATTATTAGGGTACCCCCATATATAAAAAAAGTAACCAAGGTCCTCATTTCTCTCTGAAAAATATCCTTCTCAGAACACATTTGAGCCAACCTCACCATTTGACCTTTTACAATATTCCTTTCATGTACATTAGGATGACAGCTGTTGAACTGTAAATAATCATTGGAAAAAGTCAGTTTTTTAAAAATTTTGGATGTGAATTTCCCATTAATCATATCCTTTGTCAATGTCACATCCAAATAATTAATGGAATTTTCACCAAAAGTACTAGTGAACTTAAAATAGTCACATATACTATTTAAGTAACCAATGAATTAATTGTGTTTACCTTTGGTCTTCCATAAGATAAACACGTCATCCAAAAATTGAAAATATAAAGTCCATTGATCTGCATAGCAAATAGAAAACACACGTTCCTTCTCCCACATGTACATGACCAAGTTGGCAAATAAGGGGGCGCAACTACTCCATATTGCCACCCCCTTAATTTGCCTATAATACTCCCCTTCAAATAGAAAGTAGTTGTCACTCAATATAGTTTCCATGAAAACTGAAAAAATATGAATTGGTCTCTAGGAATGAGACCACTATAGCCCACAGGAAAATCCAAATGTTATTGGAAGATTCTTTGTTTCAGGGGGTTGTTAATGAGACAACTTTTGAGTTTTTGAGGAATGATTACCCCACAGTACCAGCTATGTTTGGGATTCCAAAAACTCACAAAAATATATTAGATCCCCCATACCGGTTGATAATTACTTCTCAAAATAGTTCCACATATTTGTTGGGAGTTTTTGTGGACAGAATAGTGAAGTCAGCGCTTAGACCAATAGAACATTTAATTTTGGATTCTTGGGATTTTCTCTCATAGATCAAACAACAGTTTTTTGGTGTTGAGGTATGTTTTCCCACAGTAGATGTGGTAGATTTATTTACCTCCATACCTCATCAGGAAGGGCTCGAATATTTTTATCTTGCCTTGAGGGAGCTGACTACCTTAAACAACACCATGATAAATTTTACCATGTTGTTGATGGAAACTATACTGTGTAACAACTACTTTATATTTGAAGGGGAGTATTACAGACAAATTAAGGGGGTGACAATGTGGAGTAGTTGTGCTCCCTTATTTGCCAACTTGGTCATGTACATGTGGGAGGAGGAACATGTGTTTTCTAGTTGCTATGTAGATCAATGGACTTTATATTTTTGATTTTTGGATGACGTGTTTATCTTATGGAAGACCAAAGGTAAACACAATTAATTAATTGTTTACTTATATAGTATATGTGACTATTTTAAGTTCACTAGTACTTATGACGAAAATTCCATTAATTATTTGGATGTGACATTGACAAAGGATATGATTAATGGGAAATTCACATCCAAAATGTTTAGAAAACCGACTTTTTCCAATGATTATTTAGAGTTCAACAGCTATCATCCTATGTACGCAAAAAGGAATATTGTAAAAGGTCAAATGGTGAGGTTGCCTCAAATGTGTTCCGAGAAGGATATTTTTCAGAGGGAAATGAGGACCTTGGTTACTTTTTTTATAGATAGGGGGTACCCTAATAGTTTGTTTTATGGTACCTGTGCTCAGGTTATGGAATCTTGGGGATCAAGATGCGTCCCATTATTGGGTATGGAACAAGTTTCTGGAAATGTCCCAAATAGTGAAGGCAAGGACCAACTTCAACGGTCTATGGTATTGACATATAGTGAAACATCAGGAAGGATTAAGGAAATTATGAAGAAGAACTGGGTAGTTTTTAAAGGTAATGAAGGTCTCTTGGAAGTTTTGGGTAGTGAGCCTCGCTTTGTTTACAAAACAGACTTGAATTTGAAATTTTTGTTGGAGAATCCTACTATTCCTAGAATAGCTAATAAAGGAACGGGTAAATGTGGGGCTTGTGAATATTGTAACTATGTTTTAACTGATCCCATTGTAGGTAACACAGGGTATCTAGTATATTTAAAACCAGGCACTTGTAACACCAAGGGGGTGATTTATTTAGCCTCGTGTCAGGGGTGTAAGTACTTTTATTTAGGAAAGACAGAGAGGGTATTTCATAGACGTATCTACGAACATTTATATGCAATAAGGAAGGGTGATGATAACAATGCCCTTAGTCGACATTTAGAAACAAGTCCACATTGTACCAGCTTCCTTTTTGGAATTTGTGAAGTTGTTGGTCAAGATCTCAGGGGGCGTAATTGGAAAAACAAACTTGAGATGAAGGAAATAATGTGGCAAATTAGAACTGATGCAAATTTTGGTCCTGGGTTGAATTAAATGTTTAGTATAATGCCATTTTTAAAAAGTGTGCAGAGAAATTATAACACACATATTTAATAGTTTTTCTAGATATGTCATTTTAGTATTTGTCTTTTAATGAATGATGTCATTTGATTGGTGGGTTATGCTATTTAAACAGAGGAAGTACAAATTTTAAACTGTTCTGAGGAAGTCATGCTTGACATGATGAAAGTGCTTAACTGTATTCTGTGTTGAATAAATCAAATTAATTTGTGGTTGGAAGTTCCTGGATTGTGTTTTGCTTCATTACGACGAGTGTCCTGGTGTTACAAGTTTATTTCTGGGCACTTTACACACTGAGTTGTTTCAAAATATAACACACAACTACATTGATTCATTCCATTATGAAAGTAAAATACAATACATCTGATGAATGACAAGTAAACTTGTGATTAACAACTAGAAATGTAAACTGTAAAAAACTGTAGCTATTGCTAGAGCAAAAAAATATTATTGAAAGGCAAGTTGAAATATATGGCTCTTAATGGACCCTTTAAAACCACTGAATGTAGGGGCTTTGCAATGTCATATAAGTAGCAAGTCCAAAGTTCTGAGGCCTTATAGGCAAACAAATGAATTCCAGTGGATTCAATATGCACCACTGGAACCAGCAGTAGCTCCTGGGTGGCAAAGCAAAGAGTTCTAGGAAACATCATGGAATAGTGGCTCTCTCGGGTGGGGCCTGGGTCCAGTTTGTTTTAGAGTCAAACCTCATATGGGCAAGAACAGATGACTGATGTTTTGAAAGATTGAAAAGCAACAAAAAATAAAAACTGAACTCCTCATATGCCCTGTAATTATTTATACCAACTCTGAGACTGCACTGCAGTGGAAAAAAAGGGCAAATTCCCTCATCCTCAGTGTATCACAGTCCCACAACAAACAGTAGTCATGCACTGCCCAGCATTCAACATTTCAGAATATTGATCATCTGGTCTCAACAATATGAGGATCAGTGTTCTGAAACATTGATAAAACAAACTAGACCCGGGAACCCATATAATTTTGGGTCAGGTATGTTAGGTCCAGAAATTTATAGGTTACATTTGATTTTACTGGGAACAAGTGAAGGGTCTGGAGAACTGACATAGTATGATTGTATACTGAGCTGAGGTATTAGCAAATAACCAGGTAATAGTGTTACGCACTATCTGGAAACAAGCAAATATATGGGCCAAGAGTCCCACATATACAGAGTTACAGTAGTCAAGGAGTTACAAAACCAAGTAGCACATGAGCATGGCTATATCATCCAGCGATAAGAGGTGTTTGGCTCAAGTAACACATCACAGATGAAAGCATGCAGACTTCACAATAGCTGGCATTCAGTCCTTTAAGTGTAAGCCTGTTATCAATAAACTCTGAGACCATGCACCTTTGTCACAAATTCAAGGTTTTCACTCCCAGTAATGAAACTGGGACTCAGGTATGGCAGATTCAAATTCGTAAGAGTAGCAAAATCATCCATAGCAACCATTTTGTATGTGCTGAGTTTTAGACGATTTCTAAGCATCCACTGGTGGATACCTCAAAGATCATGTGATAGGAAATTCACAGCTGACACAAGTCCTTGGGAAAGGAAGAATAAAGCATGTCATTATATTGGCAGTGATACTGCATTCCTCTCTTTCTAATGAGATCATCCAGAGGTAGTGATTACAAAGAGAAAAAGAACAGGACCAAAAATGGATCTTCATTGAACTCAACAGTCTAACGGTAAGGTGAAGAGGGGTTAACAACAGACACACCAATCTGGGAGCATCCAACAAGGTAGGATGCAAACCATTATAGAACATCTCCTGAGATTCCACAATAAGTCCAGTTTAAAGTGAAACCTAAGTAGTCTGTATACTCCCTAAATCATCTATCATTGCAAATGTATGAGGATGACCTTTCAACCTGAGTAGTCTGTATACTGCCTAAATCATCTATCATTGCAAACGTATGAGGATGACCTTTCAACCTGAGTAGTCTGTATACTGCCTAAATCATCTAGCATTGCAAATGTATGAGGATGACCTTTCAACCTGAGTAGTCTGTATACTGCCTAAATCATCTATCATTGCAAATGTATGAGGATGACCTTTCAACCTGAGTAGTCGGTATACTGCCTAAATCATATATCATTGCAAATGTATGAGGATGACCCTTCCACCTGAGTAGTCTGTATACTGCCTAAATCATCTAGCATTGCAAATGTATGAGGATGACCTTTCAACCTGAGTAGTCTGTATACTGCCTAAATCATCTATCATTGCAAATGTATGAGGATGACCTTTTAACCTGAGTAGTCTGTATACTGCCTAAATCATCTAGCATTGCAAATGTATGAGGATGACCTTTCAACCTGAGTAGTCTGTATACTGCCTAAATCATCTATCATTGCAAATGTATGAGGATGATCTTTCAACCTGAGTAGTCTGTATACTGCCTAAATCATATATCATTGCAAATGTATGAGGATGACCTTTCAACCTGAGTAGTCTGTATACTGCCTAAATCATCTATCATTGCAAATGTATGAGGATGACCTTTCAACCCGAGTAGTCTGTATACTGTCTAAATCATCTATCATTGCAAATGTATGAGGATGACCTTTCAACTTGAGTAGTCTTTTAAACTGCCTAAATCATATATCATTGCAAATGTATGAGGATGACCTTTCAACCTGAGTAGTCTGTATACTGCCTAAATCATCTAGCATTGCAAATGTATGAGGATGACCTTTCAACCTGAGTAGTCTGTATACTGCCTAAATCATCTATCATTGCAAATGTATGAGGATGACCTTTCAACCTGAGTAGTCTGTATACTGCCTAAATCATATATCATTGCAAATGTATGAGGATGACCTTTCAACCTGAGTAGTCTGTATACTGCCTAAATCACCTAGCATTGCAAATGTATGATGATGACCTTTCAACCTGAGTAGTCTGTATACTCCCTAAATCATATATCATTGCAAATGTATGAGGATGACCTTTCAACCTGAATAGTCTGTATACTGCCTAAATCATCTATCATTGCAAATGTATGCGGATGACCTTTCAGCAATGTGCTGATCAAAATTCCAGTCAGGAGATCCCCAAAAGAGAATCATTCCACTAAACTGCACTGCACGTACCTTCTCCTGTCAGGTATCTAGTCTATGACAAGCTCTCCCCATCATTTTTCCCCCAAATCCCTCTCTCATGTAAAAAAAAATTAAGGTCCTCTGTCTTGATAATACAACCATTGACATTAGGGGTGATAGTGGATGATAATCTTACATTTAACCTGCATATACAAAATTGGATAAGAAAAACTCATTAAAAACTAGGGATGCTTTACAGAGCCAAAAATGTTCTCATTGATGCAACTAAAACTACACTTGCCACTACTATATTCTCCCTACTCTTCTTTATGGTACTCCTATCCTTACTAAACTCCAGACTTCACAAAAATGAAAACTTGAACAATGCTATAACAAAGTTGCTAAATTTGCAGCACATACTCCTTTCAGAACTCACCACTGTATAGAGGTGAAAAGCCTAAATTAGTTAGAACTGCCACATCAGCTAACATATGTGTGTATGTATGCATGTGTGTGTGTGTGTGTGTGTGTGTGTGTGTGTGTGTGTGTGTGTGTATATATATATATATATATATATATATATATATATATATATAAACAATTTTTTAACCACTTATACACTTATCCAGCATCCATCTGCCTGTCCAGCACTAAAAATATTCTACACAACTATGTTCCCAGTCAGTCATTGCAATCCAGTGATCAAAAATTCCTGTCTGTCTACAAACCTAGGAAATCTGTTGGGCATTGTCTGTACTCGTACAAGGTTGCTAAGGCCTGGAACTGCTTACCTTTATCAATCAGGTATATACACTCTCTCCCATCTTTCACAGTCATCCCGAAAGAGTTCCTAGCTAAGCTCTGGCTCTATTCTTGCTCAAAACCAGGATAGACTATATCCGTAAATGTGAACAAGTACCTTTTCATTCCTTATACCTCCTTACTCTCCTTCCTCACTTACTTCTTTACTGCTATGTATTCTCTTCTCTGACTTTCTGTCTAAATATACCACAAGCCTGTTTTTCCCTCACTTCAGATTGCAATTCCTATTTATATTAGCTAACTTACCTTTAATTTCTCCACAAACTGTCTAAAATTTCTCTAAATATTAAATGTTCATCATATACCTTTTATCAATTCTTAACCAAATGTTTTTATATTATGTTTAATTTGCTATTATTATTTAAACTGCATATTTTTTTGTTTTATTTTGAAGATTGTAAAATCATTGTTCTTAAAATGCTTTGTAATAATTTGGAGCTTTTCTTCCTGGATCACTGCTGAAAATGGGCTTCTACTCAGTTGGACTTTCCCAGTAATCAAATGTCAATAAATAAATAAATAAATCTACATTAAGGAACTCAGACTTATTCCAAATTCAGAATGCAACTCAAAAAGCATTTCATCTAAGTCTGCTTCAACACAGGATGTATCATCTAACCTATCTCCTTTCTGAGTCTCTTCTCTCTCAAGATTCTCTGAAGATTGACACACTTTAGAAACTAATGTATGTTTTGTACATTACACTCTGTTTGTGCATTGCACTGTGCTTGTTCACTGGAATATATAAATACATGGTTTCTATGTTATTTGTCTTTCAGCTTTTCCCGGTAAGGGGTCGCCACAGCAGAACTCCGGTCCGCTAATGATTGGCAGTAGATTTTTACGAAACACCGAGGTGCCAGCTTGATGCCCAACCTTCAACGAAGGTGCACCCAGTTACGCACACATGTCTTTCGAACACTATCCAACCACGGGAAGGACATGCAGACTCCACACAGAAGGCACTCCCAAGCCATGCCGAGAATCAAACGGGCGAACTTCTTGCTGTGAGGTAACAATGCTACTGCCGTACCACCGCGGCAATAAATACATGGTTTCTATGTAATTAGTCCAAACTATTCTGTTATTGCTTACATTTCTGTATTTTTTGTTTGTGAAATATTTTGTATTTCACTTGAGTTGAGCCTGAGATTTGTAAATATTAATCAGTGTCCATACCACTCACACGCTTTCTACTGCAAAGTTCATAAGGTGTCTGCCAAAACTCAGTCAGACCATCACACACAGAAAAATATGTACCCCCAAAACACCTGGTATCATCCAACAAAGTAGACAGCACAAAAATCTTTCTTATCACTGTTTTAATCCAGTATTTAAATGCTATAAAGCTCCTTCCTTTATCATTTTCTTAACCACTGGAAAACAGGATGCAGATCAGTTAATAGGTTATGTTACTTCTAGTACAATTCCATCTGCTTCCATTCATCTTAGTTCTTCTTCCAATATTACAAAAACTGGAAAGCAAACCCTTATTTGTGTGGCCATAATATTACATAGTTTAACCATGATAGGTGCATAGTTCAGCAGACCAGCATCTCCAAATCCAGTGGAACTATTTTCACTGGTTGTGAAAATCATTCACATTTTGAAAGCTTTTGATGAATTTAAAACATTAGGTGCATATGAATCCTTGATCACTTATGTCTAGAACTTGTGCATTTTGTCATTTCTCTGTATATTTACTGGAAACATTTCCATATGGTTCAAATTACCACTGTAGCACTGAATCTTCAACCCTGTGTTCTTTAACTAGGGACATACATCTATATCCAAAAATGTCTGAAATATCTGACATGAAATATGAGCATCAGAATTTGTTGTGAGCCCAACTTTTATACCACATGCCTGAGTGTTCAAATCCAGCATCTCATCAATACCCAGTTATTAAGCATGGAGCTCCAAAAGCATGTCTGCTATCACTGCTACTTTTAACAATTACTTCTTTTGCACACCAGTTCAAAAATAGCAAAATTTGTTGCATTTCTGGCACAATTTGGTTTGAGTACATACTCATTAGGATTATTCATTTGATTATGTCAAGAAAGCTTCCAGATTTGCAATCACTGCCCCTCCACTCCACCACATCCTCATTCATTGTGCTGCCCTTCGCTTAACAACTTACTTCATTCGCCAGGTTATTTCCACCTTTTCTCTAACACAATATTGATTACATTTTTATTCATCCACTTTTTATCTACTCTTATTTCAGCTATATGTAACCCCACATGCTCAGACTGACATGGAACTCTTTCTCTACACCTAAACTAAACCTTGCTTCCAGATGCAGCTTCTAAGAAACATCAGCAACAATGCTATTATGAACACGCTTCTCCTCTAACTGCCAAATCCATACAATTTCACCAGTTTATACAAACTCTTTACAAATGCATCTACAATTTCTATATATGTATGCACTCATTTATGAAAATATGCTCTTTTATGTGTACATTTTCATTTTGACACAACATGGTCATTAAAAATTTCATTCATGATATCCAAATCAGACTCTTCTCCCTCATCAGGAAAGGTAAAAGCATTGTAACTAGGCCCTGCATCTTTGCCCATTGAATAAAAACATGATACATCCATTATTATACCATTTTCATGATTCACTGTGGTTGCATTGTGAAAATGTGCAAAACCACTGCCTCCACATTGGCCACAATAGAGTCAAAGAACAGCTCAGTTACATAAATCAGTATCCCCAGTTGTGGTAATTAACTCAAGGCAAAAGTTTGTATTCACTCATTGCTTACAATGGGAGAGATAGCGTTAGAGATCAGTGTCAGAGAAGTTTATTGGTGAGGTAGTTTTGTGTGTGTGTGTGTGTGTGTGTGTGTGTGTGTGTGTGTGTGTGTGTGTGTGTGTGTGTGTGTGTGTGTGTGTGTCTGCATGTGTGCATGTACACATAATTACGTGTGGTCTCATGTGTGTGTGTGTGTGTGTGTGTGTGTGTGTGTGTGTGTGTGTGTGTGTATATGTTTGTGTTTGTAAGGGATGATTTGTTATATAATAAAAAGAGCATGAAGGTATTTTAGCTGAAATAAGAAAATGGCTATGGAAGAAAGGATGAGGGTAGTGGGAAATGTAAAAGGTGTAAAGAAATTAAAGTTTAGATAGTTTAATGTAGATACAAAACATTGAAAGTTTAAATATATCAGTTAAAACTGGGAATAACTTATGGTATGAAATGAATGAAGATGTGAGTAGGAAAATTATAAATGGGTTGAAATATTTAACATGAGTTGTGAAACATTATGCTTTATTATTGCAGGGTTCAGCTGCTTTAACTTTCATTGTCTGAGTATGTGTGTTGATGTGTCTGCCTGGGTGATTGCAATAGGGGATAGTTCGGGGATGGGGGATAGGCA